>NC_143424.1:16337500-16637500 GCF_059467195.1 Physcomitrium patens | reverse complement strand
TCAAAGGCAATGTCCAATGGACTTCAAGGAGGTTGCTCGAGGCCTTACTAAGGATTAGGGGTTTTTTTTTGAAGTCATTTGAACTTTGAAGGCTTAAGTCATTAAGTTTAGATTTTTGAGTATAAATTAGGTGAAAATTTTGTATGATTTGGAGTTTTTATGAAGGAATTATTGGCACTCAAAGTTAAGGTGTTAATTTCATACCTACTGCCACACTTTGGGGCATAAAATATGTTTATAGAGAGCAACAAAAGATCAACGACTAGAATTGGAGAGAACACTTCTTCAACCATATTTTTCATTTAGTATTTGATAAATTTTGAGTTTGAATGAAGAAGTTATAGAGGGTTGAAGTCAGCACATTCAAATCAAAGGTAGTAAGTAAGTGATTTTGTTCATAGTAATGGTTGGAGCCATATCTTAAGTTTTTGGAAGAATTTTTAGCTCAAACTTTTTAGAAAAGATAGATAATTGTATTAAAAAACTAAACATATAAACTTTATAGCATTTGGATGTTTAATTTGTGACATATGAAGAAAATTACACGTGGGTGTATAAAGACTAGGATTTGAAGCTATTATTAGGGATTTAGTGATATCTTAAGATCCGCAATGAATTTGCAGTTGAAATTTATTATAAAAGTTGATAAGAATACATCAATATTTTATGTAAAATTTGAATAAGTTTGGACAGCCGGATCAGGAGATATAAGATATTGAAGTTTGTGAAAATTTCCCTACAAGGATATATAAGATTTTAGAGGATTTTATCATATTTTGGATGTTGTTGGTTACTTGAGGCTTATATATTTGGTGTAATTGCTTCAAAAAGGGAAATTTTATATATAAACTTAGGGCTTCCATTATTTTGATGCTATATTGAGAAATTAGTGACAACCAAGAGCCCAATGCTTTCTTGAAGCAAATTCTCTCTACCTTAACAATGCGAGTGTATGTAAGTAAGGGTTTTAAGCTACTATTAGGATTTTGGTAATATCTCAAGATTTGTAATAAATTTGTAATTGAAATATGTTTTGGTAGTTGTTGAAATTATATCAATACTTCATGTAAAATTTTAGTTTGAATAGATAATTAGATTGTGAGATATGAACTGTTGAAGTTTGAAAAAAAAAATTCCATAAGGATAAATAAGGTTTTAGGATATTTTATCATATATTTGGATATTTTTGTTGTATCTAGGCTTATGTTTTGATGTAATTGTTGTAAAAAATATATATTATTTATATAAACTTAAAACTTTAATATTTTAGACTTGATTGAGTATTTAGTGGCAGCTAGAAGCCCAATACTTTTTTAAAGAAAATTCTTTCTATCTCAATAGTGGAAGAAGTTGGCTTCATTTACATTGCATACAATTAATCCTAAGACCTTCTTTTCACAATGTTCGTAGTCTTTCTTCTCCTTTATATCAGCATGTAAGCTTGGAGGTTCTTCACTCTTATCTATAATATTTCATAAGTTCAAAGAAGCCAACAAAAGCTCTATTTTGATCTTCCAATGGTAGAAATTCTCACCTCTAAATTTTTTAATTGCTCTCAAGCCTTCACCTTCACTTGAAGTAATGTTTTAGGAAGAGATGTATCAAAAAAGATCAAGAAATATAGTCCTAAAGCCCTCAAAATAAGCAAGAAGGAGTTGTTGCTTTAAAATCTCAAAATTGCCTCTTTGTAGATAAACTAGTATTTTCACTCTCAAAATACTTTCAACTTCACTTCGAGGACCTCTCACAAATCCAATAATGAATATAAACGTCTCAAATTAGATTTTTTCATTCTTCTCTTATTTTTATGATTACAAATCACCTCTAAGTATCATAAGAAGTCTTTTAAGGACCTTAAACTCTTTTAACATATGAAATTATAAATTTAGTTAATTAAAGATCTTAATCAATAACAAAACATAACATTGGTATTCTATAATATCACCATAAGATGCAAATCAAATCTTGAATCAAAGATACACTTAACAATAAGTAAGAACAAATAAAGATCTAGATCTAGATCTAAATCTAAAAGTTAGGAGTATCAAAACCCTAACATCAGCAACAACAATATGATCTACTCCACACAACAATAAAGAATTCATAAAACTTCAAAAAAACTCACAAAGGAATGTAAGTGGGTCCATATCCTATTGAAAAAAGAGAAGTTAGAAGCCACAATATTTAGCATCAATAAGGTTGTATACAAAATGAAGTGAAGAGTAAGATGACTCTTACTTCCAACACTCTTTACTTATAGCTAGAGTTTATATCGATTGTAAATAAACTTAATCATTTTCATGCTTCTTTTATATATCCAACTAAATCCTAGATTCCTCTTATCCTAACTACTACCATAATAACATCTTTTAATCTTTGGTTATCTTTTGACTATTAGCAACTTACTATGGTTTAACTCTATGTAGTAGCAACTATGTAAGATCTTGCTAATCTTCAATATAAGTATCATATATATCAATCTAGTCTTTGTTACAAAAAAATAATTGCATTCAAAAAATACTATAGCAAAAACATGTCAAAGAACTCTACACGCTATTTGAAATCTCTAGGAAAAGGTCCTATCTTATTTGTAAAATAAAAAGATAGAAAATTCCAAATGTATATAGACTATCAAAGATTCAAAAAAATCACTATTAAGTATAGATATTTTCTACCTTCAATATTAAGATCTTTTCATTAATTAAATCAAATAAAAATTTATATAAAAAGAAATCTACAAAGAAAATATGTTTTGATATGTATCAATAGGAAATAAATAGAAGACTTCATTTTGAATCAAGTATGCATATTTCAATTTTAATGTCATATTTTTTGAACTTATAAATGAATTGGCTACTTTTAATATCAAATTGAATGATGGTTTTTTTAATGTTTTTAGCTAATTTTATTGTTTACTATCTAGATAATATGTTAATATAATATAAGAATATAAAAGAATAAAAATAAGTTCTAAGTTTGGATTTAAGAACAATTTTCTCTTTTTCAAGGGATGCTTATATGTTTCAGAAGGTGAAGCATGACTACATGCTCTTTAAGTTTATTATAATCTCTTAACTATCACAAATCTTTCAATTTCAAGTTTTTATGATTCTATATTTGTGATAGTAAATTATTTAATTACTGCAACATATTTTGTATCATATATAAAAACTATCAAAAATAAAAAAAATAAAAAATAACTTTATTATTTTAAATAATATATATTACTATTATAGATTGTTAAAAGATTTTGTATTAGATTAAAAAAATAAAATTTATATAAATTTTTAGAAAATTCTTTTCAAGATATTAAAAAAAGACATAAAATTAACTTTGATTATTTATCTTCAAATTAATAGACAAGAAAAATTGATAAATCAAGTTTTAAAGCAATATTTAGAATGCACCATCAATTATCATCAAGGTGACTAGATAATTCTTTGGCCATTGATAAAGCTTCCATCTAATAATACTATATATTCTTTTATTTAATAAATATCTTTCTTTGCTCATTATAATTATTATGTACAATTTGATACATTTGATTTTTCAAAAGTTGACAATCAAGTGATAAAAGATTTGATAAAATATTTTTTAAAGCTACATTTAATAATATAGGAACTATTAAAGAAAACTCGAGTATAACAAAAGATCAATACAAATGCCTATTGTATGGAATAATCTCAATTCCATATCAGTAATAACATATGATTATTTTGTTATAATATCAATACTAGTATCTTTTAAAATAAGTTAGATTAATCTATTAAAATGAAGATAAAGATTTAAAAAATATCTTATTATAAAAAAAAAGATATTTGGTGAAGGTTTTACTCTATACTTTCTATATTTTTTTATGATTATTATATATTTATAGTATTAAAGAGATGAAAAGATACAATGTTATTATAATATAAATTTTTATAACATTTAAAAATAAAAAAAAAATGATATTTAGGACCATAAAATATATTAATATTTTTGTATGTATTTTATGTATTAAATAAAATATTAAAAAAAATAAAGTTTTAAAAATAATTAATTTATTATATAATAGATTTAAATAAAAGTTAATAGAATTTTTTAAATAAATATATAAATAGACGTATAAATATTTGTAGCAAAAAATACTATAGTTTATTTGAAAACAAAGCTTTATAGAAAGTATTTAAGATCTATAATAATTGATTATTATAATATCTATTTAAGATAAAAATTAGAAAATATATTTTCAGTAATTTTATAAATAGACATGTTAATTTTGATAAAAAAATATATTTTATAAAAAATAAAGATTAATTAAATTAAAAATAAATAAATAAATAAAAAGATATTAGGCAGCAAACTTATAAGAAGAAGCATTGAGGCTTTGGATATTAAGTGGCTGCGATGGAGCTTATATTCATGGCTAGATGATAAAGTTCTTAGATGTCATCTAAAATATTCCAAGTTTAAAACTTTATGGTTGTGTATTAAGAATGAAGAAAAGAAAAAAATATACTCAAAAAATCTTCAATTAATTTATTGAAGATATCTAAAAGATTAGCTTGTTAATACTTCCATTAGGAGATTATATTAAGTGACTTGTCATTTATAAGCAAGGATAAAGAATCTTTCTCAATAATAGGATGATGTGTAAAGTCCATATCTTTTATATATTTATCTTTTAAATAGATTGATATATAGCTTCTTTAAAAAAAAAAAAAAAAAAAAAAAAAAAAAAAAAAAAAAACAACAACAACAACAAGTTGATAGTAGCTAAAGTATGATGGTATCAATTTTTTAGAATCTTCAATTTATTTTTTAAAAATAAAAAATAGAATAATTAAAAATTAATAAATAAACTAAGGATTTTAAGCTTAAAAATAAAATTAAGGATTTAAGACTAAAATAGAATTTAGAGTATACAATTTGGAGGATATAATTCATGATTTAAAATTATAATAAGATGTAGGATTTAATATGTAGCAATCTTATTTATAGAAGTATATAATAGCCTTAAGAGGATTTTTTTTTTCTTATTTTTATTGTATAAACTTATAAGATATGATTTTTTAATTAATTCAAGGATACATAGAATTTTTTGAAGTTCTTTTTTAATATTAATATTATTTTTATTATGAATTAAAAGATTTTTTTTGTAATATCAAGATAAAGCTCTCTCCACCACATCAATTTGTTGTATGGTCATAATTATAAGGCTTTAAAATAATAATTATAGGTAATTACCAAGTTACAATTATAGGCTCCAAAACAATAACTATAGATAATTATTAAGCTATAATTATAACCTCAAAAGTATTATTTATAAGTAATTATCAAGTTGTAATTATTAAGTTGCAATTATATCATGGATATACATATTTACACCAAAATTAACACATATTGGAGATCCTATAGAATATCACCATATAGCTCCAAGTTAGATAGTATATATGAAGACAAGAGTAAAGCTTTTTTTACTCTTATGAATACCTTTCTAGTCCTTAATCTTCTTTCGAGACTATTTATATTTCTTGTCTATGGTAATAGCTATTTTAGTTTAATATTATATCATCTTTGAGTGGTTATCTAATCTTTTTGATTGATATAAGATAGTATTGACTTTTTAGTTCTTTAAAGTTCATATCCTTAATAGTTTGATAATAGTAATAATTTATTATTTTTATCTTATTTTAAAAAAGAGTGAATTATTTCACTTCTATTGTTGTATTTTCAAGGTTTCTAACTACTCGCCTTGAAGAAAATAGTTTAATTTTTTATCAATGATTTTTTTCTTAAAGAAAGTGGATTATCCCTCTTTGTAGAAATTTTTATTTAATATTAAAAGTTATAGATTACCTTCCTTTAATTTAATTTTTAATTTTTTTTAATTATTTATAATAAAAAGAAATTATAGATACTATTCTTAGTAGAAGTAAAAATAGATTTGCAACTATTACAAATCTCCATAAATTTATCAATACTCTAAAAATAAAAATCTCAAATATTTCTATCATAAATTATAAAAATATTATTCTTATGCCTATAAAAGAAGTCAATAATAAAATTCAAATTTTATGCAAAGAAGTTATACAATTAAGAGAAGTAAGTAGATCAACTTCAAAACTAAATCCAAGAATTCTTGCTACTACAAATATAAGAGAGACAATTATAAGTATGCCTAAAAAGTTTGATGGAATAAGATCAAAGTTTCAAGGATTTCTTGTCAAGGACAAAGACTCGATGAGGAAAAATATACACCAAAAGGCTATCTCGATATAATAAGTCAAAATATAAACAAGTAGGTATATTAAAAGGAAACTGGAATGGCTATTGCCACAAGACAAGAAACTAAAGACTCTTGAACCTGGACTAGAAGCAAGAAAGGAGTTGACAAGAGTGAAGAAGCCTTCACTCTTGTCTCTATATATACTATCTAACTAGGGGCTACGTGGCGACGTTCTATAGGACCTCCAATATGTGTTGACTTTGTAGGACACATGCCTTGACTTACAAGGCAAGTTTTTCTACGTGTGGGCCACATAGTTAGCTTGATCTTCAAGCTAACAACATGTGTGGCACATGGCCAACTTGTTGACCACGTTTCTAATCCAAAAAGTCAATTAAAGATACCTATGAAGTCAAAGCAGCGTCTAGGAAGTTTCTAGGAAGCTTCTATATTAAATATTATACAATTAACTTACTTTTATCTACTTTTACTTACTTCTACCTATTTCTATATGTAATTATTAGCTTACATGATTATGGCCGTGACATTACCCCCCCTTCTAGAGACGAGTTCCACGAGGAGCGGTCATCATATGTTGAGGAAATCTATGATGCGACGAATTGTATTCGCCACATACTCTGATCTCTGTTCTCTTCGAAGATGATTGATAGGGCCTCTCAACCATCGGTAGTGTCCCATACCAGGGCGGGAAGACCACCCAGTTATTTGATCATTATTGAGGCCTTCATAACTTCCTTCGAATAGAATATTCGGAACACCATCAGGAGTTGTTCCTACCTCTAGCAAAATCACCAAACATCGGGAGTCCCTTTCCAAATCGTGATACCAAACGCGTTGTATCTCACCATCTGTTCGAGGAAGAACATGTCGTTCTTGAAGATCTTCATCTCGATTGCGTCGTCTTGAAGGTTGTGACAATCGTAATGTCTCGTCCGGCAGGTCAGCAAACGAAGGTTTTTGAGTTGAATCTGCTGGTTGTTGGCTCTCCATCTAATTAGCGTCACAAATGCAAAGAAGTTACAAACAAGGATAGGAAATTGAATGTTATCTTGCCTCAATCTTGTCTCTTTTATAAGAGAGATTTTCATCTTGGTTTTGATGGATGTCGTTGATGAAAAACTTTGACTTTAGTTGATGCATTTGCTAGATTCTTGGATGGCTCCCATGTGCGTTCACTAATATCATATCCGCGCCAATGAACAAGATATTCCAGCTTATTTCGGCGCCGCCTTGAGTCTAATATCTCTTCCACCTCAAATTCTTCATTATTATCTACTTCTATAGGAGGTGGTGGCATTTGTCTTCTTCCTTGTATATCCACTGTCTTATATGGTTCAAGAAGAGATACGTGGAATACAGGATGGATCTTCATTGACTCTGGTAGATGTAACCGATATGCAACTGGGTTGATCTGTTCAGAAACAGAAAAGGGGCCAAGCCTACGATAGTCCAACTTGTCACAAGGTCGAGTAGTCTTGATATTGCGACGAAGTAGCCATACCTTATCACCGACGTTGATCTGTGGTTGCTCCTTACAATATAGATCTGCGTTTATCTTTTGTCGTTCTTGAGCTTCCTTCAATTGTGTCTTCATTATTGCATGTAACTCTGACAACCGATTTGCCATATCTTCTGCTGCAGGATTATCAACTTTTGAAAAATCAAAAGTATCAAGTCGTGGATGATAGCCATAATTGGCAAAGAAAGGTGTTTGTTGCGTGGAAGAATGTACCATATTATTATAAGCAAACTCTGCCAATGGCAGAAGGGTTGTCCAATCATCTTGTTGGTAATTGATAGTACACCTTAAATATTGCTCCAAGACTTGGTTTACGCGCTCTGTTTGTCCATCAGTTTGAGGATGAAAAGCCGAAGATAGTTTTATGTCCACTTTTAAAATCTTGAAAAGGGTCCTCCAAAATCTTGACACAAATTGAGTTCCCCTATCCGATATGATATCTTTAGGTAATCCATGATAGCGATAGATATTATCAATGAAAAGCTTAGCTGTTTCTTCACCTGTGATAGATTTTGTACATGGCACAAAATGTGCCATCTTGGTGAAACGATCTACTATCACAAATATAGAATCATAAGATCTTGAGCTTGGAAGATCTGTGATGAAATCCATAGAAACAGAAGACCATGGTTGTTCTGGAATAGGTAATGGCTGAAGAAGTCCGTAAGGTCGATGACGAGGAATTTTTGATCTTGAACAAATATCACATGATTGTACAAAGTCTTTGACTGACTTCCACATTTGTGGCCACCAAAAATCTCTTGATATGAGTTCCAAAGTCTTATTATATCCAAAGTGCCCTGCTGCTGGAAAGTCATGACGTGCTTGAAGAACACGTAAACGTGCTTCTCCTTCTGGAACATATAGGCGTCCTTCAAAATATAATAGATTATTCTTGAACTCAAACTTAGAAGGATCATGAGACTTGGAAGAATTATTCTCGATATCATAAACAAGAGGGTCTGAGGACATACTGGACTGGATTTGCTTGAGAAAAGTTGAATCAACAGTCAATGTTGATTTCATTGCTCGGAGATGAAATTGCTCCGGTTTCAAGAGGACCGTTCTTTGTTGCTCAAAAGCTGCATCTCCTTCTTTTGGTGCAAAATAAGAACGTCTAGATAGGGCATCGGATAAACCTTGTTGTTTTCCTGGCCGATAAGTGATAATGAACTCGAATCTTGACAAAGACATACTCCAACGAGCTTGACAACGATTCAACACGCGTGCTGACATGAAATACTCGAGGTTCTTGTGATCTGTATACACAGTGACTGGACTAGAAGCGCCTTCTAGATAATGACGCCATTCTTGAAAGGAATCCACGATCGCAAGAAGTTCTTTATCGTGGATCTCATAATTGATCTCGGCTACTGAGAATTTTCTTGAATGAAAAGCTATCGGATGGAGTTTGTCATCTGTTCCCATTTGTGATAAAACTGCACCCAAGGCAAAATCTGATGCATCTGTTTCCATAAAAAATACCTTGGAAAAGTCAACACGATATAAGACTGGTGCAGAGACAAACGATGTCTTCAAGGCTTCAAATGCTGCTTCCGCTTTTTGATTCCATTGAAATTTATCTTTACTAGTCAAGCGTGTAAGTGGAGGTGCAACTCGTGAAAAATCTTTGATGAAGATCCGATAGTAATTCGCAAATCCCAAGAAACATTGAACATCTCTTACTGTCCTTGGAATCTTCCAATCTACGATTGTTTGGACTTTCTTAGAATCCATCATGAGACCATCATTTGAAATGATGTATCCTAAAAAGTCAACTTGAGTAGTGTGAAATACACACTTTTCCATCTTGGCATACAATCCTGCATCTCTAAGTTTTTGTAATACTTGACGAACATGTATTTCATGTTCTTCGACGTTCTTGGAATAGATCAGGATATCGTCTAGATAGCAGACAACAAAATTGTCTAAGAATTCACGAAATACATCATTCATGAGATGTTGAAAAGCAGCTGGTGCATTCGTGAGTCCAAAGGGCATGACATTATATTCGAAATGTCCATACCTGGTTCGAAACGCAGTCTTCCATTCATCTCCTTCTTTGATCCGTACTAGATTATATGCTCCTCTTAGATCTATTTTTGTATAGATCTTAGCTTGATTCAACTGGTCAAGGAGTCCTGATATCAAAGGTAATGGATACCTGTTCTTGATTGTGATCTTATTGAGTCCTCGATAATCAACACACATTCGTAAAGATCCATCTTTTTTCTTTACGAATAGAATTGGAGCTCCTGCTGGAGATTTTGAATGGCGTATGAAATTCTTCGCTAAATTCTCGTCAATATATGTCTTGAGTTCAGCCATCTCATCTTGCGATAAACTGTAAATTGGTCCAAATGGTGGCTGAGTTCCTTCCTTGATGTCGATTGAACAATCATATGGACGATGCTCAGGAAGAATATCTGCATTCTTTTTCTCAAAAACGTCTTGATACTCCTGATATTGACTTGGAATGCCACTTGAAGTCTTTACGTTTTCAGAAATAGGTGCAGCATAAATAGCAAAAGTTGATCCTTCTTTTGCTGCGTGTATAAATGCTTTTGCACCTATCAGTACGGGTTTTACTGTACTAGACTTATAATTTTTTACTTGGTTCGTAGAACTATTAATAATGCTTTTGGAAAAGTCAAGTTTATGCGAATTCCAATCTATTCGAGGGTTATATTTTTCTAGCCAGGATAAACCTAAAATAACTGGATTGGACGGGGATTTAATTATGTTAAAAGCTATGTAGCTATCATGACCGTCTATTGTTACTTTTATAGGATGAGTTTCATGAGTGACATCTCCAGAAGACAAGGGACGACCATCTATGACTTCTACATGTACTGGTTTAGGTTTCTGTACATAGGATATTTTACGACTTTTAACAAATTGTTCATCTAAAAAACATGCTGAGGCTCCCGAATCTAATAAAGCAGAGGCTTTGTAATTCTTAGGTCCTAAATATAAGTCTATTATAAAACAAGGAGAGGGTTCTGAGGAGAGGATAGGACCTTCATTAGGAATTGTACAAGGTTCCAGCTGCACGGTCCCTATTGTAGCTGGACGAATCCGTTTTCCGACATGTTGTCTTCTTTGACCGTCGTACCTCTCATTTTATAGTTGCGTCGTTTCTTTGGACAATGTTGAGCAGTGTGCTTAGGTTCTCCGCAATATAAACATAATCCTTCTTGACGACGACGAATCTTTTCTTGCTCAGTTAGAGGTTTAAAACGTACCGCGTCAATTTGCATGTCTTCTACTTCCGAATGTACGTTTGGCAAAGATGTTGATGTTGCCATTGAGTAATAACGTTGAGGTTCCCGTGAATGATTCTCAGATCGAAATTCAAAAAGTCGATTATCACATTTTACCGCAAAATCGATTGCTTGACTCAAAGTTTGAGGATCAGGTAAGTTGAGCATCAATTTCTTTACTTCGTATTGCAATCCATAAAGAAATTGACTGATGAGTGCAGCATCATCCCACTTGATGTCAATTGCAAGTTGTCGAAATTGTGAAGCATATACTATTACTGAGCGATTTCCTTGTCGCAGAATTCGGATCTTATTTGTTGCAACACGAGTTGCATCGTGTTCACCATACATAGATCGAAACTCCGCCAAAAAAGCTTCCAAATTGTCCAATATTGGATTTCGTTGTTCAAGAAAAGACGAAAACCACGATAATGCAGAACCAGAAAGTAGAGTGCCAATAAACCTGACTTGTGATCCTGGAGTTGGATAGCTTTGCGGTTGAAGTTCAATTGCCAATTGTACTTGATTGATGAACCCTCGAAACTTTGATCTCGTACCATCAAATTTCTCAGGTAAGGCAATTCTTGGTTCTCTAGTGCTTATAGGGTGTTGTACAATTGGAGAAGGAACGTGATTTGTTGTAGATGTTGAAGCAGCTCCGATCATCTCTATATCTCCACTTTCTGCTATTCTTGTTCTTTCCTGTGTTGGTGAATTGAGTTGATGCATCGCAAGCATTAACTCCCTCATTTGCTCTTGCATTTGTGCCATTGCACTCTTCATTTCAACAAGCTCTGCCATAATGACACTAAGAAGAAAAATTTGTTTGATATTGCTCAAGACAAAAGAAAAGAAAGACTTGATAACAAAGAAGATACTAAGAACAATATCAGTTTAGAAGTGGGTAATCCGCAAACTTCTAATACGCTTATGTCTTGTCAAGAGAAAGGGGTAATCCACTCTTACTCAAGAAAAAACAAAGCTCTGATATTGTAAGTGTACTCTTGTCAATCTGTCAAGGACAAAGACTCGATGAGGAAAAATATACACCAAAAGGCTATCTCGATATAATAAGTCAAAATATAAACAAGTAGGTATATTAAAAGGAAACTGGAATGGCTATTGCCACAAGACAAGAAACTAAAGACTCTTGAACCTGGACTAGAAGCAAGAAAGGAGTTGACAAGAGTGAAGAAGCCTTCACTCTTGTCTCTATATATACTATCTAACTAGAGGCTACGTGGCGACGTTCTATAGGACCTCCGATATGTGTTGACTTTGTAGGACACATGCCTTGACTTACAAGGCAAGTTTTTCTACGTGTGGGCCACATAGTTAGCTTGATCTTCAAGCTAACAACATGTGTGGCACATGGCCAACTTGTTGACCACGTTTCTAATCCAAAAAGTCAATTAAAGACACCTATGAAGTCAAAGCAGCGTCTAGGAAGTTTATAGGAAGCTTCTATATTAAATATTATACAATTAACTTACTTTTATCTACTTTTACTTACTTCTACCTATTTCTATATGTAATTATTAGCTTACATGATTATGGCCGTGACATTTCTACAACAAATATAGCTCTATCTAAGACTGCATCTTTTCCAATATCTTGATAGATTTACTCAAGTTGGATTCATCAAAGCATTTTTCTTTGAGAGATTTTTTTTTATTTGTACATTTGATGGAAAAGGATTCTGGATCACTCTATAATTTGAATTCATTCTCAAAAGTATTTATAGCTATATTGGAGAAATTCATTGAAAAATAATAGTAGAGACCAAATTCATATCTTTACAATAAAAATCACGTTTAGCTACTATATATATTACTAAATTTAATAATCTTTCTTATAATGTGGACTAAAATGACAAAATCTACTAAAAGTATACAATTTGGTCTCCATCAAAAAATGAGATGAATGGAAGATTACTTTTTGAATTAAGTATAGACATTCCAAATAAAATATCATACTTATGGACTCACAAATCTACCAATTACTTTTTAATATCTCATGGATGATATTTTTATAAATTTTTTAATAATTTTATTATTTGTTATTTAAAAAAATATTCTAATCTATACTAAATATATATAAAAATATCAATTTTATGTTTGTTGTGTATTATAAAAATTTAGAGATGCAATATTATTTGCTAAGAAAAAAAATTATATATTTTATACTATTATAGTTGATTTCTTAAGATATATAAAATAAACTTTATCAATTACTACCAAATCTTCATCAAGAATTTTTTTCAAGCTGTACCTCTATTTATACATTTGACTTATAAGACAAATTTGAGTGAAATAAAGAAGCCAAAGAATCGTTTGATGCTTTAAAGAAAGAATTTATTTTTACACCACTTTTGTATTGTGTCTTCTCCAAGATATTTTTTATGAAAAAAGATACATTAAATTTTGTCTTAAATGTAATATTATCACAAATAGAAGTAGATGATAGATTCTTTCTATTAGATTTTATCTTAAGAGATTTTTAATAACAAAGATCAACTACAAAATCTCCAATAAAGAACTTTTTATAATTATGGATTTTTTTCTAGAAATGGTATCATTATCTAGAAGATACTTTCAATCCAATTATTGTATATATAAATCTTAAGAACCTCAAGTACTTCATGTCATCATGAGTATTGAATTTTTGTCAAGCTTCTTAAAGCATGTCATTATCAAAATTTGATTTTAAGATTACATGTTGACTTGAAAAATAACAAAGTTTATTAGACATTCTTTTAAATGTTCTTATCTTGTACCAAAAGAAGGAGATGTATTTTTTAATCAACAAAGAATGATCATCTTGAAGCAAGAGCAATTTAATCTTTGAAAAATAAAATCAACATTAATTATTGATTCAACCTTTGTTAAGCAAATTCAATTAAATATTTCCTCAGATTATCTTATTCATGATCTCAAGAATAGATCTTTTAAGTTTCATGATACTTTCAATTTTGAGTTTAGGAATAACTTATTCTATTTTAAAGGTTACTTAAATGTTCCAAAAAGAGAAGCACATTAATATGTTTTTCAAGCATATCATGACTTTCTAACAGCATGAAATTTTAACTACAATAAAACTTTAGAACTTATATCCAAAGATTTTTGGTAGTTTATAAGTCCCACAAATTGTTCTTAATTAGTGGATTAGTTAAAAACATAGTTTTACATCATTCAATTATATAAAGATTAAGAATAGAGAGTTTTTTTTTATTATTCGAGTATTTATTATAATTTAGAAGTATTTATAAGTTGCTAAAGTTTTATTAGAAGAAAAGTTATAAAAATGGAGTCTTAGTAAGTCTTGGAGGCAATTATCTTGGTTAGTTTAGTATTTTTCTTATTGTTAAGTATTAAGAGTTAGTTATTGAAACCAATATCTTCACTGGCTCCTATCTACAAGTATTACTTATAAAATCCTATCAATGATTAGTTAGTAGTTAGAAGAAGCATGAAAAAGAGCTTCATGTCTTTTTAGTTAATTATATAAAAAATAGAATTTTTAGTGGATTTAAATTAATTTTATTACTATAAAAAATCACCAAGATAGGAAAATATAGCTTCATATGGATATTAATATTATAGAAATATTATAGGATTTTTTAGAATTTATTTAGAATTTTTTATGAATTTTTAGAGAAAATTTCAAGACTTCAATAAAATTGAGTTTTATCACCTTGAGAGCCATTATGAAGAAATGAAGGAAGATTTGAAGACTATGCAAACCTTCTAGGCTAATTGGATGTTTTTGAACACCATAGTGAAGTTAAAAATACAAAAAAAAGTAGTTTCACTAGTAGAAAATAAGAGGACCAGCAGCTAGTATAGTCTTTGTAAGAAGAGAGGTGTACAATTCCCATACGGATTGTAGCACCTTGGGTGTAGGAAGGAAGATAAGACTAAGGCCTCAAGGCCTCTTGCGGGGAGGAATATATACTACTTGTGAGCCTTGGTGAGGCTCGAACTCCTGATTTCTTAAGCAAGTTATCCTTGAGGTAAAAATTATTCAGTTAACTTTTTTATTATTTACATTCTATCTTTAATCTATCATAACTTATTCATAGTAACTTAGAATTACATGATTTTTAAGTCATTGGAAAGATAAAAAAAATTAAATATTTAAAATATATTTTTTACTTTTTACTTTTACTTTTTATTAGGTGAAAATCTAGTGAACGGACTGTGACTTCATTTTGGATGTTGTGATTACTTGATTTCATCTCTTTTACTTGTATTGTGGTTGTTCCTCCTTGGTCTTTTGTCAATTTCTTACTTCACTTCACACCACCAATAAAAAGTAACTCTTAATTGAGGCCATCTTATGATTGGGGCTGAGAAGTGAAATTTACACTCACATAAATGGTGCATCTACCGGAAGATGGTGCTTCTCATGGTGTGTGAGAATGTGAAGTGAGCATTTTGTGAATGATCTTGCTTGGACTTGTTGTGTGAGCATTGCAACTTATCTTCATTAATTGTAAGTTTCTACCTCTCTCCTTGTTAGTGTAAACAAGGCCTTCAAATTTTTAAAAATTAAAAGATAGCCAAAAGTTTTGTTGTTGAGTAGAATGTTGATTTGCTCACGGATTTTTGTTAATCAGTTTTTGGATCTTTAATATTTGAATTTGAATCTTTGGAAGTGCATGTATCTTGCTGTTAGCTTTCTAAAAAGATATTATATGCTCAATTTGGAGCTATAACAAATTTTTGGTGAATTTTCGAACACAAGAGGGTTTACTGCCTTGGCAGTTTTGTAAATCCTGTCTTTGACAAGGCATTTCTTAGTGCCAGATAATTATTTCCTAGTAAATTTTTTTGGATACAAGCACTTCAAAGTTGAGGTTGTAGTGGTATAAATTTCAATGCTTTTGAATCAAAATTGAATTTGTGGCGACTTTTGGAGTGGAGAGAGGTTGCTACCTTCAGCAAATACAATTGAGCATCAAGGGTAGAGCTCGTCTTCAAGGTTTCATCACTCCTCCTCCTTGTAAATTTTCTAGTTGAAGGCCTTTTTTAGTGGTAGGGGGATTTAATCACTCCCTCTACCCCTCATACCATCTCTTTGCATCTTTGTAAATTTCTAGTAAAGGGCCTTTCTCTAATGGTAGGGAGATTTAATCTCTCCCTCTACCCCTCATATCCATTCTATTCATAGGAATAGTATAGAAGGAGCTTAAGAAGAATTCAAAGAAATTCTTCATCAACAACAAAAAAAAAATTCAAGAAGAAGAAATAGGTAGAAGAAATTTTAAACAAGTAAAAAAAAGGAGAAAAGAAGCAAAGAGAAGACCAACAAGTTCAAATTATAATCCAAAATGTGTATATTTTTAATAAAAATCATTTAGTTTCAAATTTATTTTACTAACACAGATTGTGGACTGAGGAAAAGGAACATAGCTTGAAAAAATTAGGTATGTTCTAAACTTGAGCTCTTTAATTTTATTTGAAATTTTAGACATGCAAAGAAGGAGCATCGCTTAGCAAAATAATGTGGATTTCAAACCTAGCTCTTCATTTTTTTTTTCAAGTTTAGGTACACTTAGGAAAGAGCATGGCAGGACTTGCTATCTCAAAGTATTTTCTAAATACCTTCTATCTTCTTATAGTATAAGTGGATAAAATCCATTATACAACCAAAAATTTTTCTACTCCACCTCTTTTTCTAAAGAGAACCTCATGTGTTGTTGATAAGTGCTATTTCAATTTGTAGTTGTTTTAAAGAAAGTGAAGTCGAGTTAAAATTAAAGATAAGAACATGATAAAAATGATTAAACAAGTGAAACTTCTCTCAAAGAAAGATAACAAAATAGAAATAACTTGATATGTATATTAAGAAAGAAACTAAAATAGCTATTGCCAAAAGCCAAGAAAACTAGAGACCTTTGAAACTAGTCTGGAAGCAAGAAAGGAGTTGACAAAAGTGAAGAAGGCTTCACTCTTCTCTCTATATATACTATTTAACTATGAGCTATGTGGCGATGTTCTATAGGACCTCTAATATGTGTTGACTTTATAGGATACATGCCTTGACTTACAAAGGCAAGTTTTTCTACATGTAGGCTACATAGTTAGCTTGGTCTTCAAGCTAATAACATGTGTGGCACATGGCCAACTTATTGACTACGTTTCTAATCCAAAAAATCAATTAAAGACACCTATAAAGTCAAAGCAGCATCTATAAAGCTTCCATAGCAAATATTATAGAATTAACTTACTTTTATCTACTTTTACTTACTTCTACCTATCTATACATAAAATTACTAGCTTACTTCTGTTTGTTTGTGACATTATCCTCTCTTGTAGGCACAAGTTCCAGGTAGAATGGTCATCATATGTTGAGAAAATCGATGATGCGACGAATTATATTTATCACATACTTTGATCGTTGTTTTCTTCGAAGATGATTGATAGGGCCTCTCAACCATCGGTAGTGTCCCATATCAGGACAAGAAGACCACCCAGTTATTTGATCATTGTTGAGGCCTTCATAACTTCCTTTGAATAAAATATTTGGAACACCGTCAAGAGTTGTTTCTACCTCTAGTAAAATCACCAAACATCGGGAGTCCTTTTTAAGGTCATGATACCAAACCCGTTGTATCTCGCCATCTATTTGAGGAAGAACATGTCATTCTTCAAGATCTTCATCTCAATTATATCATCTTGAAGGTTGT
This sequence comes from Physcomitrium patens, assembly GCF_059467195.1. Lineage (NCBI taxonomy): Eukaryota > Viridiplantae > Streptophyta > Bryopsida > Funariales > Funariaceae > Physcomitrium > Physcomitrium patens. Next base: position 16,619,795 of record NC_143424.1, on the reverse strand, counting down.
GACAATCGTAATGTCTCATTCATCAGATCAGCAAACAAAGGCTCTTGAGTCGAATCTATTGGTTGTTGGTTCTCCATCTCCTCAGCATCACAACAACAAAGAAGCTACAAACAAAGATTGAAAGTAGAATGTTATCTTGCTTAGATCTTGTTTCTTTTATAAAGAAGGTTTTTATCTTAATTTTGATGGATGTCATCGATGAAAAGCCTCGACTACTTTTGCTGCATTTGCAAGTTTCTTTATTGGCTTCCATGTACATTTACTAATATCATATCCATACTAATGGACAAGATATTCCAATTTATTTTGGCATCGCCTTGAATCTAAAACTTCTTCCTCTTCAAACTCTTCATTATTCTCTACTTCTATGGGAGAAGGTGGAACTTGTCTTCTTTTTGGTATATCCACTGTCTTGTATGGTTTAAGAAGAGATACGTAGAATACGGGATGGATTTTCATTGATACTAGTAGGTATAAACGATATGCAACTAGATTGATTTGTGAAAAAATAGATATTGTCAAGAAAGAACCTAGTTATTTCTTTACTTGTGATAGATTTTGTATATGGTACAAAATATGCCATCTTAGTAAAACAATCTACTATCACGAATATAGAGTCATAAGAACATGAGATTAAAAGATCTATGATGAAATCCATAGAAACAGAAGACTATGATTGTTTTAGAATAGGTAATGGCTAAAGAAGTCTGTAAGATCAATCATGAGGAGTTTTTTTATCTTAAACAAACATCACAAGATTATACAAAATCTTTGACTATTTTCTACATTTGGGGCCACCAAAAGTCCTTGGATATTAATTCTAAAGTTTTATTGTATCCAAAATGTCCTGCTGTTGAAAAATCATGATGAGCTTGAAGAATACGTAATCGAGCTTCACCTTCTGGAACATATAGGCGTCCTTCAAAATATAGTAGATTCTTCTTGAATACAAACTTAGGAGTGTCATAAGAATTTAAAAGATTTCTCTTAATATCATGAATAAGAGGATCAGAAGACATACTTGACTGAACTTGCTTAATGAAAGTTGAATCAAAAGTTAGTGTTGATTTCATTGCTCAAAGATGAAGATACTTTGGCTTCAAGAGAATTGTCCGTTGTTCATCGAAAGCAGCATCTCCTTTCTTTGGTACAAGATAAGATCATCTAGAGAGTGCATCTGACAAACCTTGTTATTTTTCTACTCAATAAGTGATCTTAAATTCGAATCTTCATAAAAATATACTCTAACGAGCTTAGCGACGAGTCAAAACATGTATTGATATAAAATATTCAAGGTTCTTGTGATCCGTATATACTATTATCGGACTAGAAGCACCTTTTAGATAATGGTGCCATTCTTGAAATAAATCCATGATTGGAAGAAGTTCTTTGTTGTAGATCTCGTAATTAATGATGGCTGTTGAAAAGTTTTTGGAATGAAAAGCTATTGGATGAACTTTATCATCTATTCCCATTTCAAACAATACGACATCCAAAGCAAAGTTTGATACATCTATTTCCATAAAAAATGACTTAGAAAAATTTACGCAATACAAGATTGGTATAAAAACAAAGGCTGTCTTCAAAGCTTCAAATGCTACTTCTATTTCTTCATTTCATTGAAGTTTGTCTTTACAAGTCAAAAGGGTAAGTGGAGCTGCAACTTGAGAGAAGTCTTTGATGAAGATCTGCTAGTAGTTGGCAAAGTCCAAAAAATATTGGACATCTTTTATTATTTTTGAGATCTTCCAATCTATAATAGTTTGAATTTTCTTAGGATCCATCATAAGTCCATCATTTGAAATGATGTATCGTAAGAAGTCAACTTGAGTAGTGTGAAATGTATACTTTTCTATCTTGGCATAAAGTCCCACATCTCTTAGTTTTTGTAATACATAACAAACATAAAGTTCATATTCTTCTATATTCTTAGAATAGATTAAGATATTGTCTAGATAACAGACAACAAAATCATCTAAAAACTCCCAAAAGACATCATTCATTACATGTTGAAATACTATTGGTGCATTTGTAAGTCCAAAAGATATGACGTTGTCGTGTTGTAACACGAGTATACAGTGAAAATAAAAAGAAAAGGGAATTTTATTAATATTCAGTTACCTCGAATATTGGGAGCATCAACCAACTCCAGTACAAATACTGAGTGGTCAGGTTCAGTCACTCCGTTACAGTCAGTCGGGGCATACTGAAATGCTCCGTTCGATTCCAATAACGGGAGTCAGCAGGAAGAGAAGGACCAATTCACACGACGGGTTCGAGGAGCCAATTGGATCGAATTTCGATAATCCAATCCGGGTCCTCTTATCCAATATGAGACCTGAATTGGTCGGTCAACCCAATGCAGTCTAATTACGAGAAATCCGGGTCTTACTACGGGTCTTAGCCAATCTGACGCGAGGACCAATTTGACCCAATTACGGGAACATCCAGGTTACTACGGGCATCTTTCCCAATATAGGACCTGAATTGGTCGGGCGACTCAATGTGGTCCTGATTACGGGGTTCGATTCTGTTTCAGGCTGTCCTGTTCTCTATGCCGTTTCAGGGAACGTTGTTTTCGGTAAATGGATTTCTTAAAGGTAAAAACGGAGGAGAAAGCTTGACGGCGAGAGCCAATTTCGGATCCAAGCTTGAGGTGGGAGCCAATTCCGGATCTAAGACGGAAGATTGAAGAAATTCAGAGGATAAGGTTAGGGGGGGATATAGTTTTGAGGGGGGAGGTTTTTTTTTCGGGGGGAATCGGGGGGGGAGCGAGTTTTCAAGCTTTTGCAAGGTTACCAGTTCGGTTTTTCATTGGAGGTTTTTGAAAGATCAAGGGAATTAGAGAGAGGAGCTTCATGCTTCAGGTCGGGGAAGGAAAGACATAGAATTTGGATTTTTCTTCTTCGTAGAGTTTTGGGAAGACTGAGGCAATCGCTGCTGAAGTCAGTGTTGTAATGGTGAATCGGGATTTTTAAATGAAGTGGGTTTGAATACTCTTGACTGTTTTGTAAAATCGAGTTACGTCTGTGATTGAAGGATTAAAGGAGTGTCTATAGGATTGAGTATGCGGAGTGAATGAAATTTATTGGGTTAATCTAACAGGACAGTCAGTGGATACAAGATCGTAAGTACAAAGGGGTATTGAAGATTAACAGTTTGGATTGTTCGAGGTTCTCTGTAACGTCTAGAGACCTATCGGCTGGAAAAAAAAAAAAAAAAAAAAAAAAAAAGACTTCGACAAGCAGTCGAAGAGCATCCGTATAGATTTACGGTACATTGTTACAGTCGTTTATATTCCAGCAGTCAAAAATTGATAGACTGCTTGACTATCGGCAAATCTCCATACTACCTTCTACAGCCAGACGTCCGGCGCGTTCTCGAGCAGGAAAGCATGTAATACGACAATATTATATTTGAAATATCCATACCTTGCTCAAAACGAAGTCTTCCATTAATCTCCTTCTTTGATGCATATCAGATTATATACTCTTCGTAGATCTATTTTTATATAGAACTTAGCTTCATTCAATTGATCATGGAGTCTAGATATCAAAGGTAGTGGATACCTATTTTTTATAGTAATTTTATTGAGTCCTTGATAATGGACACACATCTACAATGATCCGTCTTTTTTCTTCACAAATAAAATTAGAGCTCGTGCTAGAGATTTGGAATGGTGTATGAAGTTCTTTGCCAAATTCTCTTCAATATACTCCTTAAATTCACCCAACTCATTTTGAAATAAATTGTAGATTTGTCCAAATGGCGGTTGTACTCTTTTTTGAAGATCAATTGAGCAGTCATAGCAACGATGTTTTGGAAGAGTATCCGCATTCTTCTTCTCAAATGTATCTTGAAAATCTTAATATTGGCTTAGAATGTCACTTGAAGTCTTTTGACCAGTAAAAACAGGTGTGGCATAAATGACTCAAGATGATCCTTCTTTTGCAACATGTAAGAAAGCTCTTGCACCTAAAAATATAAGTTTAATTATATTAGACTTATGACTTTCTACTTGATTAACTATGCTCTTAGTTATACTTTCAAAAAAATCAAAACTACAAGAAGTCCAATCTATTTTAGGATTATATTTTTCTAGCCATGATAAATCTAAAATGACTAGATTAGAAAGAGATCTAATAATATTAAATATTACAAAGCTACTATGACCATTAGTTATTATTTCTATAGGAAGGATTTCATGAGTAACATCTCTTAAAGACAATGGACGACCATCTATGACTTCTACATGAATAGATTTAGTATTCTTTACTCAAAATATGCTATGTCTTTTAGCAAATTCTTTATCTAAAAAATATGTTGAGGCTCTTGAATCTAGCAAGGCAGAGGCTTTGTGATGTTTAGGTCCTAGAACAACATTGATTGTAAAACATGGAGAGGGTTTTGAGGAGAGAATAGGACCTTCACTAGGCGTTGTATAAGATTCCAGCCGCACTGTCCCTATAATAGCTGGATAAATTTTTTTTCCCAACATACTATCTTCTTTGATCGCCGTACTCTTCATTTTATGGTTGCGTCACTTTTTTAGATAATCTTGAGCAATGTGCTTAGATTCTCCACAATATAAGTATAATCTTTCTTGACAACGGCGAGTCTTTTTTTGCTTAGTAAGAGATTTGAAACGTACTGCATCAATTTACATATCCTCTACTTCCAAATGTATGTGTTGAAGTGATGTTGGTGTTGCCATTGAATTATAGTAACTTTGAGGTCCACTTATACAATTCTTAGATCAGAATTAAAAAAGATAATTATCGCATTTCACAACAAAGTCAATTGCTTGACTCAATGTTTGAGGATCAGTTAAGTTGAGCATTAATTTTTTTACCTCATATTGTAATCCATAGAGAAATTGGCTAATAAATGTAGCATCATCCCATTTGATATCAATTACAAGTTGTCAAAATTATAAAACATATAATGTTACTAATCGATTGGCTTGTCACAAAATACGGATCTTATTCGTTACAACACAAATTGCATCATGTTCTCCATACATGGATCAAAACTCTGCTAAAAAAGCCTCTAGATTATCTAATATTGGATCTTGTTGTTCAAGAAAAGATAAAAACCATGATATTGCTGAACTTAAAAAAAGCGTACTAATGAATCTAACTTGCAATCTTGGAGTTAGATAGCTTTGGGGTTGAAGTTCAATCACAAGTTGTACTTGATTGATAAATCCTCTTAATTTTGATCTAGTGCCATCAAACTTCTCGGGTAGGATAATTCTTGGTTCTCTAAAACTAAAAAGTCATTCCATCGTAGGAGAATAGACATGATTTGGTGCAGATGTTGAAGCAGCTCTAATCATTTCTATATCTTCACTTCCTGCCAATCTTATTGCTCTTTGTGGTGGTAAATTGAATTGATGCATCGCAAGCATTAACTTTCTTAATTGCTCTTACATTTGTGCCATTGCACTCTTCATTTCAGTAAGTTCTGCCATAATAATACTTAAAAAAGAGAAGATGTCTAATATTACTTAAGAAAAATAGAAGAGAGGACTTGAAAATAAAGAAAATACTAAGGACAATATTAGTTTAGAAGAAGGTAATCTGTAGTTTCTAATATGCTTATGTCTTATTTAGAAAAAGTAGTAATCCACTCTTAATCAAGATTAGACAAAGCTTTGATATTATAAGTGTATTCTTGTCAATCTATCAAGGACAAAAATATGATAAAAACAAATAAACAAGTGTGACTTCTCTCAAAGAAAGATAACAAAATAGAAATAACTTGATATGTATATTAAGAAAGAAACTGGAATGGCTTTTGACAAAAGCCAAGAAAACTAGAGACCCTTGAAACTAGATTGGAAGCAAGAAAGGAGTTGACAAGAGAGAAGAAGGCTTCACTCTTGTTTCTACATATACTATCTAACTAGGAGCTACGTGGTGATGTTTTATAGAACCTCCAATATGTCTTGACTTTGTAGGACACATGCCTTCACTTATAAGGTAAGTTTTTCTACATGTGGGCCATATTGTTAGCTTGGTCTTCAAACTAACAACATGTGTGGCACATGGCCAACTTGTTGACCACATTTTTAATCCAAAAAGTCAATTAAAGACACCTATGAAGTCAAAGCAACATCTATAAAGCTTCTAGGAAGCTTCCATATTAAATACTATATAATTAACTTACTTTTACATACTTTTATTTACTTCCACCTATTTGTATATGTAATTATTAGTTTACATGAGTATGTTCGTGATAGTTATTGGCTGGCATGACTTTCTTTTGTTATTGAGCTTGTACTTATAGGACATGATGACCCACATGAGACAAAATTGAAAGCAAAAGGTTGCCCAACAAGTTATTTTTTCTCGTCTATTTGATTTTTGTGGTATCCATGTGCTAAAAATTTTAAATTACATGTACTTTCTTTGGCCTTATTTTTCAATCTCTAAATTATGAATCAAATCCAATTAATGGGTGACTCCACCATATTAAGATTAGCACAAGATCTTTATTTGGTATTTTGTTGGACCTCGTGCATCATCCATGAAAAAGGTTTAATTATTAGGTGAAACCAGTAATTTGAGATTGGCACAAGATTTCATCTTAGTATATAATTAAACCACATGCCTCACAGATATGTAAGAAGAGAAAGGATTTTATGTTATTTCACATAATAAAATAAAAATAATTTAAAGTCCACTTCTTTTGTTTTTAATCACCTATTAGGTCTTTTATCTTAAGAGAGTCATTAAAGAGCCATATACTTAGTTGTATGCTATGTAGAATTGAAGCCAAGATAGTTCATCTTCCCTCTACTGGCCTTATTTTGCGATCTGGACGTGTTTTACAATCTAGATCATATATTAAACCTATAGTTTTAGAAACCCACATATTAAAAGAACCTTATGACAAGATGTTACAAGCTTCTATCGAGATGGAGCACGATAGAAGGCATCCTTCTTAGCCTCAAATAGAGCCTTTACAATTTCTAATTCAAAGGACTAATATAGCCAATGTAGATAACCACAACTTCCAAGACAATACCCAAATCAATCTGATGATGTTACTTAGGAGATTACCAATTGTAATACCTTTAGGATTACAAGGGGCATCAATTCCACCTAACCTCCTAAGATTTAGTGGATCTATCAATGAAGACCCGATAGTCCACAAATAAAGATTTGTAGAAGCTTATCACTAGTTTGTAATCAATCAATGCTATTACTTAATATGGTTTCCAACAACCTTGACAGATTCTACGTATGCTTGGTATAGATTCTATGTAGAGAAAGCATTCACTAAATGGGAACAACTTCTAGCAGCATTTCTTCGTTAATATTGGCCCGCAATGAGCCAATAACAAGGTCTTTCAGCCTTGACAACCATTAGACAAGGTCCTTCAAAAGATATTGCTTCTTATGTGAGGCAATTTTGGTAGTATGTAATTGATATATTGGTAATCTTTTAAATGAAGATACCATAAGGTACTACTTTATTCAAGGTTTTGTCATACCTTCTATAATTGGAGATATCCTAAACAAGAGACCTAAAGACTTAAAAGGAGCCATTCAAGTTGCTTTGAAAGTGGATGTTATTAATAAGAAAAATAATTGTATGCTTCGAAGGACAGAAGAACCAATACCCTCCTTTATATCCTTGTAACATTGACCTATAGAATTCCATCAACTTCTACCTTTAAGATACTCACAACCTTCTATTTTTTCCTTGCCAATTAGCAATCCAATACCTTTAGCTATACAACCTCCATATGATCAAGTTCAAACTAAGACCTTTTATGATACTAAATTGCAAGAATTTAAAAGTTAAGTAAGGCAAACCAATGAGGTGTTTCAAAATGAGATCATGAACATTATGAAAGCTATTAGTGAACAAATGTCTTACCTTGTTAAAAATCAAACTCCAACTATAGAGCCTAGATACCACAAATCGGGAATTCATACTTTTGGATTGTGGTGTACAAACTATAGACAAATAAATCACACTGTTCAATTTTGTCCATGATTTTTATAACAACCATTTATAGAAAAGAATCAACTCCAATCTTATAGATTTCTTCACCATTCAAAACAAGAAGGTCCTAATCTTCCTTTCAACTAAAGGAATAATATTATACCTTGTTCTATTTGTAGAAAATTACATCGGGTAGGTCAATGTTGGATTGAGAATGGAATTATATGCTCAAATTGTGGAAGTTTTCATCCTACGGATCATTGTAGAAGATTCAACCAAGTTAATTCCTCAACTTCTTCTTCAAGGGATTATAATAATGAAACCAGAGGAATTACACAAAGAGTTAGATTTACAGATTCTATTGTTAAAAAAAATCCATCAAATATGTATTATGATCCTTCGAGCAATGGTCAAAATCATCGTCCTCCAACAATAGTTAAAATCAATCATCAAACATTACAAAGATCTATAGCCTATATCCAAAATCAAAACCAAAACCAAAAACCACATTTTTCTCAAAATATTAGATATACAATGGCTCAACTTGATGTACCTACTACATCAATCTTACTATTTCCTCGATCCAACTTGGTTCAACTAGACAACAAGGAGATCTTCAAGAACAATGTATATTTACCTTCTCTGGTTGTAATTAGAAATATGAGTCCCAAAAAATCAATAGATTTAACACCTCTTGAAGACGATGAAATATCTTTGGATACTTCAGAAGAATTACTTAAGTTTGTAGAATTGATAAAAACTACTCAAGAGGTAGCTAAACAACTAAAATATAACCAATCATCTTCTTTGATTCAACCTAATGAGGAAGAATATCTATTTATAGATAAAGAAAGGCCTTAGCTTTTAATACCTTGTTTAAATATCCAACAATTATTAGAGCCTTCAATCTTGCAAAACCATATGATTTATGGCAAGACCTTTGTAGGACTAGAGCCAACATTTCTTTCGGTCAATTGGTTCAAGTAGTACCAACCATAAAAAAAAAAAAAAAAAAAAAAAAAAAAAAAACTCAAAGAAGGTATAATTACACAAAGACAAACCAAAAATATGGAAAGAATAGTTAGAATTGAAGTTGGAGATTTAGAAGGAGATATTACTTTAGAAGAAGAAAAAGACAATAGACTTATTATTATAAAGAAGATGATTGATGCAATCTAAAGGAGTAACAAATTGGGGGGCTTCTAAGCCTTATTTTACTTTTGGACTATTAGACAATTATACAAAAATCATAGTATCTAGTCACTTTAGACTCCAATCTTTGGCTCCATTAGAAAAAACACCAACATCTATAGATGCCAAATAAAATAATTTTATCCAATTCAATTCAACTTCAACAATTGTACCAATAAAATATATTGGTCTTGGATTGTATGAATATGAAGATGAGGGTGATTTTTTCAAATAGTTAGAAGAGAATCCGTATGAAGAAGACATCCACATTCGATTTATAGAAATAATTGATTGGTTGGAACTTGAAGATGATTATCTAGATATTTCAACCTTAGTTGATGATATTTGTATAAATGAAGCTTTTAGTTTGGAAATCGATGGAACTCAAGTAGATGATTTAGATACTATTATAAAAGAAGGGACCATCATGCCTTTTCCTTTACAATTCAAACGTACTTCAAAAGGCATTGAAGTTGGACATGATATACCAACTTATCTACCAATACCTAAAGATTGGTACCATGGATCCACTGACCCCATACATGTGATAGAACAAGATTGGATCAAAATTCTAGTAATCATTATAAAGAAGTACCACTTGTAATAGAAGCTTGTCATTCAAGTGCTTGTGGTGGATACTTCTCTAGTCAATTAATAGTTCAAAAAATTCTTAGAGTAAGTTATTTTTGGCCTATAATATTTACCTATTCAAAGTCTTATGTAAGATCTTGTGATGCTTGCCAAAGATATACACGCAATGACTTAAATCTTGAAATATCTTTAAATCCTTCACTTCCACTTGTTTTATTTGAAAAATGGAACATAGATTATATTAAACTAGTTTATCTGGCATCTTTATGTCAAATACAATATATCATTGTAGCTACAGAATATTTGACCAAATGGGAGAAGTAAAAACTATGAACAAGGTGGATGCAAAATAAACTGCCATATTCCTATATGAAAATATCATAGTTTATTTTGGTTGTCCAAAAATCCTTGTGAGTATCAATGGTACTCATTTTTTAAATGAAGCTATTAAAAAAATGACCACATTGTTTACTATCAATCATAGGAAGACTACTCCCTATCATCTTCAAACAAATGGTCTTATAGAAAGAGTTAACCAAATATTAGTTCCGATATTGAGAAAAATTATAATGGATTCTAAGCATGATTGGGATCTTAAACTTACTTCAGCACTTTGGGCTTACCAAACTACTTACAAGGTTTCTACAAGAGCTACACCATTTTCTTTGGTACATGGAATAGAAGCCATTTTGCCAATAAAATTTGAAGTTCCATCCTTATGCATTGCCATTGATGAAAGATTGGATACTTTTCAATCTTTGAAAGAATGATTAGAGCATCTAAAAAGACTTAGTGAGATTCAAAGGTTTGTAGCTCAATACATAGAAACAACTCAGAGGAGAAGGAAGGAGATCTTTGATAAAAAGATAAAAAAAAAAAAAAAAAAAAAAAAAAAAAAAACGTCTTTTTACTCCAAGAATGTGGGTGATGGTTTAAGATGCTAGGAAACTAAAATTTCCAGCCAAATTTGATGCACTTTGGACCGGGCCTTATATTATCAAAGAAGTCTTCGATAATAATTCAATTCAATTTAAAACATTAGATGGAAAAGATTTTCCTACACGAACTAATGGAAGTCATTGTAAGGAATATAGGATGTAAATATTGGCTCCAATACCAATATACATTGTTATATTTCTTTTAAAGTAATTTTAAGTCAAACCTATAGGTTATTATCTCTTTAATATACTTTAATATTAGGCTCAAGGTACAGGCGGCGAGTATGGTTAAGTATTTTTTTTTTTGCATCATGGACATCTTCCATGTGGTCTATAGAACTCAATTTTATCATTATGAATTATAATCATGTAGTCTTAGTTCAAATCTAAAAATATAGTACTATCAAAACTTGAACTGGTAATTGAGCTAGAATTTGCTACATGTGGAGACATATTGAGTCTAAACCAAACAATTGTCTTTTTTTGTCTCTAGGTCAATGTTTTAATAGTTCTACTTATATTCCACTTCTTCTAGTAGATGAAAATGTCTTTTTTGATAAACTTTTATATTTTATTTTATCTTAGTTATTTTATTTTTTATAGACCATGTCAAATGTAAGAATTGGATTCTTTCTATTCTTACAAATAGTCCCAAATAGTCGCTACATGTAAGTCCACAAATTGATCTTAATCAATGGATTAGTCAAAATTTTAAGTCATTCAATTATACAAATGTTAAGAGTAGAGAGTTTTTTTTTTACTATTCGAATATTTATTATAATTTAGAAGTATTTATAAGTTGCTAAAGTGTTATTAGAAGAAAAGTTATAAAAATGGAGTCTTAGTAAGTCTTAGAGGCAATTATCTTGGTTAGTTTAGTATTTTTCTTATTGTTAAGTATTAAGAGTTAGTTATTGAAACCAATATCTTCAATGGCTCCTATCTACATGTATTACTTATAAAATCCTATCAATGATTAGTTAGTAGTTAGAAGAAGCATGAAAAAGAGTTTTATGACTTTTTATTTAATTATATAAAAAATAGGATTTTTAGTGGATTTAAATTAATTTTATTACTATAAAAAATCACCAATATAGGAAAATATAGCTTCATATGGATGTTAATATTATAGAAATATTATAGGATTTTTTAGAATTTATTTAGAATTTTTTATGAATTTTTAGAGAAAATTTCAAGACTTCAGTAAAATTGAGTTTTATCACCTTGAGAGCCATTATGAAGAAATGAAGGAAGATTTGAAGACTATACAAGGTTTCTAGGCTAATTGGATGTTTTTGAATACTATAGTGAAGTTAAAAATACAAAAAAATTAGTTTTACTAGTAGAAAATAAGAGGACCAGTAGCTAGTATAGTCTTTGTAAGAAGAGAGGTGCACAATTCTCATACGGATTGTAGCACCTTAGGTGTAGGTAGGAAGATAAGACTAAAGCATCAAGGCCTCTTGAGGTGATGAATATATACTACTTGTGAGCCTTGGTGAGGCTCGAACTCCTGATTTCTTAAGCAAGCTATTCTTGAGATAAAAATTATTCAGTTAACTTTTTTATTATTTACATTCTATCTTTAATCTATCATAACTTATTCTTAATAACTTAGAATTATATGATTTTTATGTCATTGGAAAGATAAAAAAAATTAAATATTTAAAATATATTTTTTATTTTTTACTTTTACTTTTTATTAGGTGAAAATCCAGTGAATGGACTGTGACTTTGATTTGGATGTTGTGATTACTTGATTTCATCTCTTTTACTTGTATTGTGGTTGTTCTTCCTTGGTCTTTTGTCAATTACTTACTTCACTTCACACCACAAATTATAAGCAACTCTTAATTGAGGCCATCTTATAATTGGGGCTAAGGAGTGAAATTTAAACTGACATGGTTGCAAATATGGAAGGCTATGAAAGACTTTGTATAATCATATGAAATTTTTTTAAGATCAAAAATTCCTTGTCATCAACCTTATAGACTTCTCCAACCATTGCCTATATCAAAATAACTATGGTCTTTTGTTTCTATGAATTTTATAACAAATCTTCTAAATTCAATTTTATATGACTCTATATATATGATTGTAGATCATTTTATCAAAATGGTACATTTTTAATATGTATAAAAGCTAATTCAAGTGAAAAAATAATTAATTTTTTTTAATAATATCTATTGTTTTTATGGATTGTCAAATGATCCTATTTTGAATAGAAGGATATAATTTGTATCAAGATTTTGGAGAATATTTTTTAAGATATTGAAGGTGGATATAAAATTGTCTTTGGCCTTTCATTCTTAAATTGATAGATAAATAGAATCGATGAATTAAGTTTTGAAGCAGTATTTGAGATATACCATCAATTATCATCACAATAATTGGACAATTTTTTTGTCATTGGTAGATTTTATATACGATAATTTTATATATTTTTCTACTCAATAAAAATATTTGTTTACCAATTATAATTATCATCTACCATTTGATATCTTTGACTTTTTAAAAGCTGATAATCCTATGCCAAAAGATTTGACAAATCAATTGTCAAAACTATTTGCAATAATGAAGACAGAGTTAAAAGAAGCTCAAAAATGACAAAAGATGAATGTGGATGCCTATTGAAAGAAATAGCTATAATTCAAAGTGTATGTTAAGATATAGTTACTTTGTTGTAATATCAAAATTATTTATTTTTGTAAGAAGTTGGATTGTTGTAGGTTTAGAACTTTTTTATTTGTGAATAAATCAATCCAATTTCTTATTAATTTCATTTATTGGATTCAATGAAGATCCATCTCATATTTTATGTATCTCTTTTTGAATCATATAAGGTAATAAGTATCTAAAAATAAAAAAAATGTCATTGCCTCCTATAGAAGTGGATAGTTATCAAGAACTTGAAATGAAAAAAATCTTAGATTTAAGATAGCATCAAAATAGGTTAGAATAACTTATCTATTATTATAGATAAAATATTATTGAATACATATAGAAACCAACAAAGAATCTTGCATATGTAAGAAAAAAGATTAATTTTTTTATTATTAATGACATCCATTAAAACCATGATGAAGAGTAAAGCAATTCCTTGCTATAAAATATAAGATTCTCAATAAAGATTGAATTCTATATTTTATCCTTCATTGTAAGTTCTTTATATTTTATCAATGCTAACAAGTTTGAAAATTTACAATCAACAGATTCAACTCAAGAGCCATCATTTGCTGACTTATTAGATAACACATTGAGATTATCAGAACCTTCAAAATGACAATATTATGTAATGACATGGCTACATAGTAAAAAATAAAAATATGGATGTTTTTATAAAACATCCTAATAGAAAGATATAATAAAAAATAATAAAAAATTAATAAAAAATTTAATCTTTATATTAATTTTTATAATAGGAATTTTTATATATTTTATAAGAATATAAAAGCCTCAAATTAAAATAAATAAGATAAATAAATAATATAGGCATCTTTAAGAAAGATTTAATAATAAGTATATACAAAAATTACCTTAAATTATCAAAAAATAATGTCTCAAGAGGATCAATTGTGAACTTGGATCAAAATCAAATTTCAAGGCACAAAACCATACACCTGTGACTACTTCAAGGTTTATTTATATATCAAAGAGTGAAATATGAGAGCAAACTCAATAAGAGATTTTTGAATATTTATTTCATATTATTTTGATTAATATTGAGATAATAAAAAAAATCAAAATTAATAATGTATTCAATGGATTTAGATTTTGAAAAATAAAATAAATTAACAAATTTTAATCTTTTATAAGTTTTATAGTGTATTTAAGGATAAAAATTACATAAATTGTTGTTGTCTTCTTTGTAAATATGTATGAGAAATTTGAAATTGATTGAGCAATTAGAGTGATGCATATGAAGATTTTTGTGGATTTTGTTCTTAAAAATTGGGGTTTTGAGGATTACTAAAGATTTCTAAGATATCTATATGAGCCCCAAATTCAACACTCATTATTTTGATGCACAACAAGTTCAAGAGGTGGAATAGAAGGACTCCCAATTAAAAAATTATTGAGTTAATTTAAATGTGGATGTTTGTAGTTCAATTCAAATTAATGCCTTCTAAGCAATGATTATCGACATTAAATTAAAATGTTAAATGAAATTTGATATGTAAACATAGTAAAAATAATTAACTAAGTTATTACTATTAATTGACTATAAAAATAAAAAATTAAGTTGAAATTAAAAATTAAAGTTAAAAGTTAAGTTTAAAAAATTCAAAGTTAAAAGTTAAAGTTAAAAGTTAAATAAAAAAAGTTAATTTAAAAGTTAAAATTAAAAGGTTAAGTTAAAATTTAAAATTAAAAGGTTAAATAAAAAAGTTAAAATTAAAGATTGAGTTTAAGAGTTAAAATTAAAAATTAATATTAAAAGTTAAAATTAAAACTTAAAGTTAAAAGTTAAGTGAGACTATTAAAGGTTAAAAGTTAAAACTTAAAATTTATTAGCTAAAATGTGAAATGTGGAGATTACAAGTCATTGTGAAGATAATAGTAAAAATTAAATAAGAGAGGTGAAAGCGAAGGTACCTTGATAACACGCAAGGATTGAAGGCAGCGACTCCCTTCTACTCCAAAATTATCCAAAATTTTTAATCAGCCTCGATTTGAATGATTCTTAGCTTGTTACAAGATTAAATTAAAGGCGCTTGTGATCCAATAATTCTTGTTGCAATCTAATGATCCAATCATGAGAATTCCTCCTTTGAAGTTGAGTGATCCAAACTGCCATGGCAACCAATCCTCTTCACTTAGAAATTCACTAAAAATTCAGATTGTCTTCAAATCCAACAAAACTTATGCATTTAAAAGCTTAGCTTATAAAGCTTGATGCTCCCAAAATTTCAAATGAAGCCAATTATCAGACATTGAGAAATGCCTTTACAAATTTGATTGATTAAAAATTTATATTATAAGTGGAATTTAGTGGAATTTTGGAATATAATTGAGTACTCACAATCTATCAATTTGCTATCATGTCGTAGTTTGGCTACCATATGAAAATAATGTGTTTATATATTTAATATATAATATACTAGACAACATGATGAGAACCATGTTAGTAGATTTTTGTTGATTATAAGATGTGGATAGATTATTACCTCAAAAAGAAGTTATTTAAAAGGACTTCTATTAGAATTTATATGTCTTTATTTTCTTTTGATAGTGACTTTTGAAGTTGATCTTATTAGTAGTAAATTTTAAAAATTTAGAGTCTCCCTTGTTAAACATCGGTGACCATTGAAGTTTTATTTTGGTTCTTTTATTTGATATTTAGGACATATATTATATAAATCTTAGAAAAAAAAAGGATTGGAGAAGGGTCTTGTAGCAAAAAAGAGAAGTTATGGAATCCATATGGATGAATGGAGATAGATGATGAAAATCTCTTCTCCTATTGGTCAAAAATCATACCCAATGGACTTCAAAGAAGTTATCTGAGGCCTTATTAGGGATTAGAATTACTCTTTTGAGGGCATTTGAATATTAAAGGCTATGGTCAGCAAGTTCAAGTTTTTTGTTATAAGTTTGGTATAAATTTTGAGTCATTTGGAGTTTTTATGAAGGAGATATAGGCACTCAAAGTCAAGGTATTGGTTTGGTACCTACTGTCATACTTTTGGATATAACACACGCATATAGAATACAATAGAGGATTGATGATTGGGGTTGAAGAGAACACTTTTTCAGCTACATTTTACATTTATTGCTTAATGAATTCTTAACTAGAATGAAAGAGAATATTGGAAGTTGAAGTCAGTACTTAGAATGTTAGGAGTAGTAAGTGACTTGAATTACTAATGGTTTTATTTTGAACTATAATTTGTGCAATTTGACAAGATTTTAGCTAAAAATTTCCAAAAATGTGTATTTTCATGTTACTAAACTTTATATATAAATGTTGTGGTATTTGGATTTTGGGTTTGTGAGATATGAAAAAAATAGTACTTGGGTGCTTCTAAATTAGGATTTTAGAGCACTTGCTAGGGATTTTAAAATGCCAAATAATCGGTAGTAAATTTATAGTTGAATTTTTTTGAAGTAAATCTTAAAAATAAATTCTATAATATTTGTGAATTTGACAAAAATTAAATAGTTGGATTAAGAGATATGAATTTTTGAAGTTTAAGAAGAAGAGATCGTTTGTAGAAATATTATGTTTTGTAGGGATTTTATTATAATTTGAACATTTTATACAAAGTCAAGGAATTTTTGAAAGTCAAGACTTTATATATATATATATATATATATATATATATATATATATTGAAGATAGATATATGAAGCTATGATTAAATTTTGATATAAAGGAGAGTTTTTGAGAGGAGATTATGGATTTTCTTTGGAATTATTAAAAATCTAACTTACTAGCAAATAGTTAATTATGATTTGATATAGCCAAGAATATTAGAAAATTTCTAGATATTTTAGAAAGCCTTATATATAAACCTTCTTAAATATAAAAGATTTTACTAGTATAATATCTTTTTGATATTTTAGTATTTATTTATCTTCTACTTTAAAGGTTAAATAGCTTATTAAAGTTTGGCCAATAAATTAAAATTAAACTCTCTACAGCTAGGTACTAAGTGTATTCTTAGATAGAAAGCCATGCAATATGATACCATTAGTTGAGTTTAAATTCAATCTTGCTCAAAGGTAGCTAGCTTGATTTTTGACAATTGTAAAAAGTATGAAATGAACTGAATGGTAAAATTAAGAGATTGTGGCTCAAAAATAAAAATATTAAGATTGGAGAAAGAGGTTGGATAATCTCCAAATAGAATTTTGGAATTATTGTGTAGTTGTTAAGTGGAATCTTCTTTAAAAAAAAATTCCTTATTGCTAACTTAGTTGTTACAAGATGTAAAAGTTTTGAGTCAAAATCAATAGTTTAATCATTAGTTATTTAATGTTTAGTTTGCTATAAAATTATTAAGAGTTTTTTTAAGATTTATAATTTGATTAAAGATTTATTAAGATTGATTTAAGATCTAGGATTTAATTAGAATTTATTTATGGTTTAAGATTTTATTAGGATTTGATTAAAAATTAAAGATTTGATTAAATTTTGATTAGGATCTCATTAGAATTGGTCTATAATTTAAAATTTTATTAATATTTTATTAGAATTTCAATTAAGATTTGACTAAGGATTTGGATAAGGTTTATTAGGATCTTAATTAGGATCAATTAGGATTTTTGAAGATTTATTTAAGATATATTTAATATTTCTATTTTTATTATTTAAATTTTTATTATTTAAATTTTTATTTTTTAAATTTTTGTTTTTTCTTTAAAAAAATTAATTTTAATATTTTTTTAAGATTATTTTTATATTTCTTTAAATATTTTTTTATTATTTTTAATTTATTAATTTTTTTCTTTTTTTTTTAACTTCTTTTAAGCTTATTTTGGATTAATTAAAGTTTAATTATAATTATTAATGATTATTTAAATTTTATTTCAAATTATATTAGATTTGGTAGGATTATTATTATATTTCTACTTGCCTTCCATAGCTAGATACCTAGTGCATTCTCAAGTAAGAATATATGTGATATAATAACATATATGAGATGAAGATCCTAAAGATTGACATATTCTTTCTTGAATAGATAGTAAGATACAACACATTTGATATCATAACCTTGAAAGAGATTGCTGATAATTCATGATATTATTAGAGATAGGAACGACTCCTAATCGTACAATCAATGATTGATTATAAAGGCCTTAATAATGATCAAATAATAGTGTGGTCTTCTTATCCTAAAATAAGACATTATCAATGGTTGAAAGAACCTATCAACTACCTTAAAAAGAAATAACAATCAAAATATAATTTTTTACATCTTAGATTTCATCAACATGTAATTATTTCTCTTTGTAGAACTTATTCATATGAAAAGAAATAATATCATGAACATATTTATTCTAATATTTATTTAGATAATATGAATAGATAAAAGTAGATAAAAATAAATTAATTTAATAATATCTTTATACATGTCTATAGGTGATTGATAGATTAGTACTTAGCCAACAAGTTAGCCATGTATTACACAAGTTAATAGCTTATCGAACAAGTTAACTATGTCGCATACATATAAGGAGCTTGTCTTATAATTTAGACATGTGTCTTACAAATTAGATAAGTATTGAAGATCCTATAGAATATTGCCATATAACTTTTAAGAAGATAGTATATATAGAGGTAAGAGTAAAGCCTTCTTCACTCATCTCAATTCCTTTCTTACTTCTAATGTAGTTTCAAGAGTTTTTAGCTTTCTAATCTTTGATAATAGTAATTTTAGTTTCTTATTAAATATATTTATTTTATTTATTATTTATTATTTATTTCTCTTTGATTCATTTTTCACTTGTTTACATATATTCTTGTCTTTAATAAATTTTCATCTTGATCTGCTTGTTAAGTAAATCAATTAGCTTTAACAAATGAATCTTTGATATTAGAATTAGTCACAAGTTCCATGATATGTATAATATGGTAAAAATAATCATTGGTATAACAAAACTTGAATTTATATAACCAATCTCATATGCCTTTAAATACAAATGCCTTATTATAACAAAGAAGTATTATTTCTTTAAAATACTCCTCCATATTTATCAAAAAGCCTTCACTTCCAACTTTCAATCCATCCATAAACTTATGCCATATTTTCTTTGAATCTTTCAAATGTAGTTAACTAGTAGCCCTTTCAACTTTCTTCTAACAATCTGTTGGTAGTAGTAATATAACTTATTTAATCTTCTTTATCACAATCTTGTATTTAGTCTCTACCATTACTTCATATTTTTTTGTAAATTCCTTCACTACATTATAAAATTCCTTAGAATATACCTTCATTATTTTATCGTTACTCTTAAAATCCAAATCTAATAAAAAATAAAAATCTTCTATTGAATCATCAAAGCACAATTCTTTAAATACTTTTAATATTTTTTCATCCTCATTGATTACTCTTTCTTTATTCAATTCATGTTCTATGTATTTTAGCATAATGTTTTTATATTCTATCTAAATTATTAATATTTTTGCATAAAATTGACTTATTCTTTAATAATCCAACATAATTTAAATAGCTTTATCATTACTCTTATTTCGTAGGAAGCTATCACCCTTTTCACCATTATAACCTTGCATAATAATGGTACATGGTAAAAATCTTTTAAGTCTTTAAAAATTTTAAATTTCTTATGCATCCTTGACAAAGGATGTTTCTTTAGATTCTTTCAATTTCTTTCATGGTTTACATAAACTATCAGGAATTAAATGGATTTTTTTCTATTAAAACTTCTAATTCTTACATATGCTAATCCATTCTCTATTATGTTTATTTCTATTTGAATAGCCATAATATATGGTTGCTTTAGAATGATAGGATATGTAATCTTATCTTCCACAAAGAAGTTTTGTTCATAATTAACATCTCTTATTATAACCTTCACATTTAAACATGTTCTACACAAATCATCCTTTGAATTTTTGTTGTACAAATTAACCATCCATATTCTATATTAATATGCTATCTTCTTCTTTCATTTAATTCTTTTGATATAAAAATTTACCTCCAAACTATAGTCAATCAATGCTATAAGAAGTTCCTCAAGATCTCTCAATTTCATCAATCTCTTTGTTATTGCCTTAACTCAATAACTATAAGAATAGTAGCTATATACTTCACTTTTACCATTTTTCATGATAAAATCTATCCAAAAATACCTCCATATGTATAATCTTCATTGTTCATTGTTTTATTTGTATTGGAAGTTAAAGTCTCTTCCATAGTTTGTTTTTTTTTTTTTTGATGATACCAATTGTAATATCATGAAATTCTCTCTTTTTAATCTCAAGAACTTCATCTAAGATAAATTCTACCTTTCTATTTAATATATGTTCTTCCAAAATCTTCTTCAAATCTATTGTTGCTTCAATATTCAATTGCAATATATAAGTCCCAGCCTTATCTTTTTCTTTTTTTAAGTTAATAGCATATTTTTTATTTTTTATTTTTAAAATAGAATTACTTGTTATCTTCTCTTGTCCAATTACAAAGTTTTTTTTAAAATACTCCTTTATTTTTTTTTCTTTCTTTTTTTTTTTTTCTCCACTTCCACCTCATATTGGCTCCTTACAATATAAGTATGAATAGATATAGCTTTAGCTCAATTGTTCCAATTCATAATTTGATAAATAAAATTACTGGCATAAAATAGTATATTACTATTTAACTCTTTTTTTTTGAAAATTTTGTAGAACTTTGCTATAATAAACTTATTTTATCTAGTACTCTTATGCTTAAACCCTCACAATCTTAAATAAGATGCTCCATTCCAATACTATATGTTTTTACTTCAACTCTGTGAATCCTTGATGTATCATCTATTAATACTTTCATCTTTCTTTTATTAAATTTTTTCTCCAATGATGTTGTAATTTCTTTCAAATGAATCTTTATATCTTTAAAAAATACCTTATTACTTTTTAATGTATCTATAAAGTCTTTACATTCTTTTTTAATTATTTTATTGAATTATCTATATTTTTTTTCTTCTTAAGTTTAGCCAATTTGATCTTTAGTTCTTTAATATCCTTGATCAACTCATCCATAGTTAAATTGTCCACCTTAAAAGTCAAAAAAGATGACTTGGTATAAAAATGTGTTGTTAGAAGCACACGAATTTTCTATCTTTTGCCAAATTTTTATTCTTTTATCATTGTCTTTTTATAATGAATGACACAACTTCTAATACATCCTTCTAATCAATTTTTAATCTATGCTTTTTATTTTGATATTTCAAAAGTAGCTCAAGCAAATCTTGCAATTATAAATCCACTATTTGAATAAATAATTTTTTTTTCTTCTAAAGTTTTTCTTTTGATTCTTATCAATTATACATATTGATGTTCAAATTCCTTCAAAAGCTCATTTACCAATAAAGTATTTTAAGGTCATGCAATCCACTCTAAAAATATTTTTTTTATCATCTTTTCCAAATCTTCCATAAAAAACTCTTCTTTCAATGCTTGCATAAATATTTTTTAATTTTTTCCATCACTTTTTTTAAATTCTTTCATATATCTACAAATTTTGAGAACCATAATAAGCTCAAAACTTTAAATCATTTCCTTCTTCAAAATCTTATTCAATTCTATTTCTCTTGTATAAATCCAAATACATTTTGAAACATCCCACCTAATAAATTGATCCATCTTATCAACAATAGAATGTAATGTCTTTTTTTGCTAAAGCTTTTTTTTGGACCTTACCATTTAATTGATGTATATACAAATTGAAGGCCTCAAACATTCTCAAAGTATCACAATTAAGTTCAATTTATTCTTCACATTTTCTTGCTTTGTCTCCTAAATACTAACAAATTATCATGGATATATATATGTAAACCAATAATTACCTATATGATTATATAAAAGTAAATAAAAGTAGGTTAATTCTATAATATCTTCAATAGAAGCTTCATAGATACTTTTTTGACTTTATAGGTATCTATAATTGACTTTTTAGATTAAAAACATGGTCAAGAAGTTGGCCATGTGCCACAAATATTAGTAGCTCAAAGAACAAGTTAACTATATGGCCCATAGGTAGAAAACTTACATTGTAAGCTAAGGTATGTGTCTTACAAAGTCAACACATATTAGAAGTCTTATAGAACATTGCTACATAGCTCCTAGTTAGATAATATATATAGAAGAAAGAGTGAAGCCCTCTTCACTCTTGTCAACTCTTTTCTTATTTCTAGTCTAAATTTAAGAGTCTCTAGTTTTCTTGTCTTTTGGCAATAGCCATTTCAAATTTTTTTTAATATACATATTACTTTTTTGATATTTTGTTATTTTTTTTTAACACAAATTTTCTAATTCATGTCTTTGATAATTTGAGAAGAATATACTTATAATTATAGAGCTTTGTCTTTTCTTCATTAAGAGTGGATTATCTCTTTTTTTTGATAAGACATAAGTATATTAGAAGTTAGAAATTACCCTCTTCTAAACCAATATTGTTCTTAGTATCTTCTTTGTTCTCAAGTCTCCTCTTTTCTTTGTCTTAAATAATATTAATTTTTTTTTTTAAGTATTATCATGGCAAAGCTTGTTGAAATGAAAAATGCAATGGTACAAATGTAAGACCAATTGAAAGAATTAATGCTTGTGATGCATTAACTCGGTTTATCATCAAAAGGAGCAACAAGAATGGGAGAAAGTAAAGATATAGATATGATTAGAGCTACTTCAATATCTGCACCAAATCATCTCCCTTTTCCTATGATAGAATATTCTTCTAGTAGTAGAGAACCAAGAGTTGGCATGTTTCAGAAGTTTGATGGTATAAGATTTAAGTTTAGAAGATTTATTAATCAAGTATAACTTATGTTTAAACTTCAACTCCAAAGCTATCCAACTTCACGATCTCAAATTAGATTCATTGGTACACTTCTTTCAGGTTTAGCATTATCATGGTTTTCATCTTTTCTTAAATGATGACATCCAATATTAGATAATTTGGAGGCTTTTTTAGTAGATTTTCGATCCATATATGAAAAACATGGTACAACTCATGTTACAACCAACAAGATCCATATTTTATAACAAACAATTGATTTGTAACATTATATGCTTCACAATTTTGACAACTTGTAATTGATATTAAGTAGGATGATGCTACATTTACTAGTCAATTTATCTATGGATTACAATATGAGGTAAAGAAATTGATGCTCAACTTACTTGATCTTCAAACATGGAGTCAAGCAATTGACTTTATTATAAAGTATGACAATTGACTTTTCAAATTTTGATTTAAAAGTCAGACAAGTAAGCTTTAACATTATTATAATTCAATGGCAATGGCAATGCCTCATCAATATATACATTCAAAAGTAGAGAATATGTAAATTGATGTGGTACTTTTCAAATCTCTTACCGAACACAAAAAGACTTGTTGTCATCAAAAAAGATTGTACTTATATTATAGAAAATCTTAGCACACTACTCTACATTGTCAAAGAAGTGATACAATTATAAAATGAGGAATACAAATGTCAAAGAAGACAATATATCAGAAAATAAGTTTGTCTAGCTATAATAGGAACCATGCGATTGGAACCTTTTACAATACCTAATGAAGATCTTATTCTCTCCTCAAAACCTTTTCTTTGTATTAAATTAAATATTATTTTAAGATCTAAATATTACAAAGTCTTTGCCTTATTAGATTCAAAAGCCTCAACGTATTTCTTAGATGAAGAATTTGCTAAAAGACTTAACATATCTTTAAGAAAGAAAATTAAATCTGTTCATGTAGAAGTTATAGATGGTTGCCTATTATCTATTGGAGATATTACTCACAAAACCCTTTCTACAAAAGTAATAACTAATAGTCATAATAGCTTTGTGATATTTAATATTATTAGATCTTTCTCTAATCCAATCATTTTAGATTTATTGTGGTTAAAAAAATACAATCCTTGAATAAATTGGATTTCTTGTATTCTCGACTTTTCTAAAAGTATAACTAAGAGTATAATTAATCAAGTAAAAAATCACAAGTCTAGTATAATAAAACCTATGTTTGTAGGTACAAGAGCTTTTTTATATGTTACAAAAGAAAAATCACTTTGTTTATTTATACCACATATATTTCTAATGGTCCAAAGACTTCAAGTAGTATTCCAAGCCAATATTAAGATTTTCAAGATTTATATGAGAAAAAAAATGTGGATACTCTTTTAGAACATCATCTCTATGATTCTTCAATTAACCTTTAAAAAGAAACACAACTGCCATTTGGACCAATCTACAATTTATCACAAAATGAGTTGGTCAAACTCAAGGAGTATATTAAAAAAAATCTAGCTAAGAACTTTATATGCTATTTCAAATCTCTAGTATGAGCCTCAATTCTATTTGTAAAGAAAAAAGATAGATCATTGTAGATGTGTATTGATTATTGAGGGCTCAACAAGATCATCATCAAAAATAGATATCCACTATCTTTAATATCTAGACTTCTTGATCAATTGAATCAAGCTAAGATCTATACAAAAATAGATCTACAAGGAATTTATAATCTGATTTGCATCAAAGAAGGAGATGAATAGAAGGGTGCATTTCAAACCAAGTACGAATATTTTGAATATAATATCATACCTTTTAGACTTATTAATACACCAACAACTTTTTAACACCTTATGAATGATGTTTTTTGAGAAGTTTTGGATAATTTTATTATTTTTTTATCTAGACAACATCTTAATCTATTTTTAGAATATAAAAAAATATGAACTTCATATTTGTCATGTTTTATAAAAACTAAGAGATGCACGATTCTATGCCAAAATAATAATAAAAAAAATGTGTATTCTACACTACTTAAATTGACTTCTTAGGTTACATCATTTTAAATAATGGACTTGTGATAGATTCTGAGAAAGTTCAAATTATTATGGATTAGAAGATCTCAAAAATGATATAAGATATCTAATATTTTTTGAAATTTGCTGACTACTATGAAATCTTCATCAATGACTTCTCTCAAATTACAGCTCCACTTATACGTTTGACTTGTAAAGACAAACTTCAATAGAATCAAGAAGCGAAAGTAGCATTTGAAGTTTTAAAGACAAGCTTTGTTTCTGCACCAATCTTGTATCGTATTAACTTTTCTAATGCATTCTTTATGGAAACAGATGCATCAGACTTTGTTTTGGGTGCTGTATTATCACAAATAGGAATAGATGATAAAATAAACTTAATAGCTTTTCATTCTAAGAAATTTTTAGTAGTCAAGATTAATTATGAAATCCACAATAAAAAACTTTTTGCAATTATAAATTCTTTTCAAGAATGGTGTCATTATGTAGAAGGCGCTTCTAGTCCAGTCATCATATATATAGATTACAAGAACCTCGAGTATTTTGTATTAGCTTATATTTTGAATCATTGCCATGTTTGTTGGAGCATGTCTTTGTCAAGATTTGAGTTCAATTTCACTTATCGGCTAAGAAAACAATAAAATTTATGTAATCTCTTTTCTAGATATTTTTATTTTACACCTAAAGAAAGAGATGTAGCTTTTAATCAACAAAGGATAATTTTATTGAAGCTAGAGGAATTTCATCTTCAAGCAATGAAATCAACATTGATTATTGGTTCAACATTTTTCAAATTAATTTAGTGAAGTATGTCTTGTGATCCTCTTATTCATGATATCAAGGATATTTATTTTAAGTCTCGTAATACTTCTAAGTTTGAATTCAAGAACAACCTACTTTATTTTGAAGGATACATATATGTGCTAGAAAGAGAAGCATGTTTATGTGTTCTTCAAGCACATTACGACTTTCTAGCAGCAAGACATTTTAGATATAACAAGAATTTAGAAGTAATATCTATAGATTTTTGGTGGCCGCATGTAAATCAAGTTTTGGAGCAATACTTAAGGTGTACCATCAATTATCAACAAGATGATTGAAGAACCTTCTTGCCATTGGCAGAATTCACTTATAATAATATGATGTATTCTTCTATAAAAAGATATTTTTTGAAGTTGGCATTGTATGCTAAATTTGCTATATAAAATTATATTATGGCTATTATACTAATTTTTCTTTTATTTTAATTTTTTTATACTAGATTGATCTAATATATGTATATTTTGGTAATATAAGTATTGTTTGATTCTAAAGCTACAAATAAGTTGATTTTACATTTTACACCTTTATAGTTTAAGCCATTTATAAAAAAATAGATGGAATATTATTTAAGACCATTGCTATTCTTTTCTATTTGATCTTTCAAAGATACTTCAATTTTTACTTTTAAAGGGACTTTTTCTTTCATTGTAGATATTGAACTAAAAATAATACTCTGGTTAAGATCTAAAATAATCTTTATTCTTACTTCTCAATAATACCCTACTTCTTGCAATTCAAGTAAAAGCATCTTATTCCATCTTCTATAGGTTTTGAGCGCCTTGTACTTTAAATATTGTGGTAGTAATTCAAAGGCATATGACTCAATGAAAGTAGGATATTTTTGGTATTTTTTCTTCATCCATGGTTGAAATTTGAGCTTTCAATCTAAGAAATAAATATCTCCAACTTATCTTAGAAATTGATTTTTTACCACACTACAAGAATCATCTTCCATCTCATAAAATATATTCACATTCAAGATCTAAAGCTTTTTAGTTATATCCAATATTAATACTTGCTTGAAGTCTTTGATGAGGCTATTGTCTAAGTAATTTGGTGAAAGTAATCAATAATATCAACTCTTAATATGTACCATAAAACAGATTATGTGGATATTTGCAACCATCTAAAGGCTTAAGAGTAACTTGTGCTTGCAACTACTACCAATCTTTGTAGTTTATTGGTAATCATTTTTGGATCAGTACAAGACCAATAAGCTAATAAAAAAAAAGATCTCATTTGCCATCAATCCAATCTTATTCCTATAATATACCTATCAACATAAACTAATACATTATAAAATAAAGTAATACCAAAAATCCTCCAAGAATAATATTTGTTCTATAATTTCAACTTTATTGCATCAAAATTTGTGGTCTAATATGCCATTTGTAGATAAGAAGTTAGTTCAAACTTACACATCTTTAATACAATTTAATTTTTTATTACATTAAATATTATAACAGATATATTTTTACTAAAAATAAATAAGATGTGAAGGCACATGAAGTTTGAAAACTGATATATATATATATATATATATATATATATATATATCAAAAACATTAGTTGAGAATTTTACTACAATTATGCTAAATTCAAAAATTATACAAGAATTTCTAATGTCATTCATATAATCTCTCTTTCTTACAACTCTTGCTTATAAAGCTACATTTTATTAGATATATTCATAAATAATTCAATCACTATAATCTTTCTTAAGATCTTGCTTCCTTCTACAATAATTACAAACGGCTTCATTGACTTTTGTACCATGCTTGATATGCATTCTAATTCTTTTACAAGTAATAAACCGACAACTTAAGAGGTTACATAGTCCATAATTTCAACCATTGATGCATGCATCTTATGAATAATGCA
Source organism: Physcomitrium patens (assembly GCF_059467195.1). Lineage (NCBI taxonomy): Eukaryota > Viridiplantae > Streptophyta > Bryopsida > Funariales > Funariaceae > Physcomitrium > Physcomitrium patens. The sequence continues at coordinate 16,591,923 of NC_143424.1, read as the reverse complement.
AAAAGTATCTAGTACAATAAAATCAATATTATTCAATATCATGTAATGTAGCATTGGATACCATATCTTATTGGATATATATAATTTAATTTAGTTTAGTGGTTTTTCATCCACTTAAAATTATTTATTAGTTGAATTTATTAATATCAATTAGATTTAAAAACTTATATAGAAATTTTTTTTTGATTAGATATTCTTATTAAGTTAAGTCTTTTAAGTAGTTTCTAAAAATAAAAATAAAATTATGTTATAATTGTTTGCTTGGTTATAATAAGTTAGTCAATTATTAAAGCTTTAGAGTTTTTTCAACTCATACTTGTACTCTTAGATTTCTCTTTTGTAGTATAAAAGGTAGTTTGATTTAGTTGCATACAGATTAATCATTTTATTCTCAGTTTATTGATTGTGAATTTTTATATGATTTAGATTGCATAATTTTGGATTAATTTATGACATCCAACTGATTGTATACAAGTACCTTTATTTACACAATATCAATAATTTTTTTAAAAACTTAATATTTATGGTAATAATCACATATTGTATCCTTGAGATACAGACATCTTTCTATTTTTTAATGTATTTGATCTACTACTACATCAATTCTTGCGCCACATCAAGTGCAATAGAAAAAATAAAAAAAATAAATTATAATTTCTAACACTAACAAGCTCTTACATTACAATTTTATTGCATATCATATTATAACTAGCTCCTATATACTCTTATTTGTTATTGTAATACCTTAATATCTCAACATATAAAAATAGTGCAATTCTATTATACCTCTAACAAAAATATATTGTACTAATTGAACCAACTCCTATAGCTTTAATTGCGTCCAAACTACAACTTAAATGTATGACCAACATAATGGGCTTTTATGACAATATTGTGTCTCAACAATATATTCAAACTAACAAAATTAGACAAAACTTATATTTAAAAGCATAATACCACAATGCAATAGGATCTAATAATAAAATATTGCTAAGCAACATAAGAATTTTAAAAATTAAAGAAGTATTTTGTTTTTTTATATATATATATATATATATCAACTCCATTTCAATCTACTACATTACAAGTTGAAAAAGAGAGGACATTTTTTGTTAAGTAAAAGATGATAAATTTATATACAAATGAGTCAAATTACTTTTTATACTTTAAAAGAGAAATCTAAGAGTCCAAGTGTGAGTTTAAAAAATCCTAAAGCTTTACTAAATTGCTAAATCACCATAGCTAATCAAATCCTTATAATACATGTTTTTTTTTCTCTCAAAAACTACTCAAAGAATTAACTTGACAAAAATATTAAATTAAGAGAGTTTTCCATGTAAGTTTTTAAATCTAGGTGATACTAACAAAAAAAACTAAGTAGATGAAAATCACTAAATCAAACCAAATTGCATACATCCAACAAGATTTAGCACTTGATGCTACATCACATGATACAAACTTTTTTTTTCTTTTTTTTCTTTGCTTTTAGGTTATGTTATTTTTGTATATATAAATTTTATTTTAAGTTTCATAATTCTATAATTAGCTTTTTATTATAAATAATATAAATTAATGATGAATCTTATATAATATACTATGTTTTAGATAGATATATGTTTAAGATATAATAGATGATTTCTTTTTGGTCTTGGTTGTAAAGAGTATTATACTTTGAAATTAATTATTGCACATTATGATTTATAAAAATATGTGATTGATACAAAATATATTATCAATATGTCATGAAAGAAATAGCATGTATAAGAATTTAACTTCAATTAAGCTTTAAAAAATTATTAATTTTTACTTATAAATTAGAAATTATTTTTGACTTTGATTTCAATATGATACCATCTTAAATGTTATCCAATTTAAATTATTTTATTTTTAAATATATTATATTTTATATAAAAAATAATATTTTTTACCTACAAAACTTATTAATTGATTAAAGTTATTAGCATTGTTTAAAATCTATAATTGACATTATGTTAAATCAATTATAAGCACCATATAAAATTAGTGATTTAACATAAGCAATAACCACAAAATCATTCATTCTTTGAAGTGGCATTGATGATGAATAGTTCTTGCTCTTTATCAGATTTTCAAACTCTCAACTCTAATTTATTGCAAGCTATGGATGTTCACATTGTGCATGAATCTCCAAGGGAGTCATTAGAACACCAAGAACACTAGGAATATGGAGAACATGTACAAATTCTATTATATGTGTATATGGAGGTTAAAAAGTAATTGCTTGAAAAGTATTTTTATGTATACTATATACATATGTATGTATGTATGTATGTATGGAGGTATATTGAATGATTTGGATTGAAGTCTTCTTTAAAAAAAATTAGTGTGAATAAAACTAGTAATATTTGTTTATATCTTATCTCATTTTTTGTAAATATATAGGACATTTATTTTGAAGATTATAACAAAACAAATAAATAAAAAATAACAAATGTAAATATAAATATAAATATATATATACATATTACTTTATTATTAAAATTTTACAACCAATGTTGTGTATTGTAAAATGTTTAAGTAAAAACAAACAATTTAGTAGCTAATTGACTTTGACAATTATTTAACTTGCTAAATGTTTTTCTTCTAATATATAAATAAAATAAATAAATTTATATATACAAATTTCGTTGAGGATTTGTTAGTATTTAAATAAAATAAAGCCATTGTAATAAATAAAAAAATACTTGGGTACGAATGATAAGAACAATAATCTTATTCTGCTTGTGCATGTGTGCAGTGACGAATCGAGGAGTAGGACTAGGAGGAGGAGATGAACAATTGGATGGAGCCTCCGTGACGTTGTACGACGGGAGTAGAAGTGGGAGTGGAACCAGTGCAGCAACGTCGGAAAACTCGCACCCCAACCAACGGACCAACGGACGAACGAACAAATGACAGAAGTTAGGGTTTCTAACAAACCGGAGCCCTAGTTGAAGCGAAGCTAAGGGCAGAGGGGGAGGAGAAGGGGAAGAGCAGAGAAGAGAAGGGGTTGGAGGGAGAGAGGCTGGAAGCGAGGGTAAGGTGGAGACCAGGAGAGCAGCGAGGGCAAGACTATCGTGCGTGAGCATAATTCGTTGTTGTCTCTGTGGCTCCTTGCCTTTCTCCTCTTCTTTTAACCTGTACCACTACTACTGCCCCTACTACCCGCGTTTTCCACTTAGATTCCTACGAAGATTTTTTTCTCAAATTTAATTTTCTTCGATGGCTGGTGATGGCGAAGATGATCGCAATGAGATAGAGAAGGATCGACGCAAGCGCCTCGCCGTCTCCCCTATTGCTAAACCCCTCGCCGGGAAAAAGCTTACAAAGAAGACTCTTAAGGTTGTCAAAAAAGGTACCCCGTCCCATATTCTCTCTCATCTCCTTCCCTATTCTGCTGGTTTATCGTATCCTTTTTGCGTGTGTTTCGGATAGGTTGGGACTGCGCAATGCACTATGCCCGCTTTCTATATGATTAGAGTGGGCAGTAGTGATGTTGTCTAGTTTGAGAGATGGAAAATTCGTAGTCCTGTTCTAGAGACTGTGGACACAATCTGTGAGCTTTTTCAACATGTCTGCCTTTGTTAAGTTCATCCGAAAATTCAGAAACTTGTATTGAAATTGCATATAGATTCGGATTTTGTTTTTTTGTTTTTCGTTTTATGCGCTGGGTCACTGATGTTGTTGAGACTTATGTTGCTTTATACAGCTGCATCGTCGAAGCAGCTGAAACGAGGGGTCAAGGAAGTTGTCAAAGCAATCCGGAAAGGGCAGAAAGGGTATTCACTTTCACTGATGAGTTCATTCCTAAACCAAGGCCAACACACCTCACATTCTGGAGCAACGTGAGGTGTGTTGGCCTTGGTTTAGTTCATTGTTATACATCGTTTCGTATTTGAAAGCATGTAAAATTTTGGAGGGATTTGTATGTCGATGGTTATCCTAGTACATATTTGCTAAATTTACTACTTTTTTGACTTACTGATCAAGTCTTGTTTCGTAGGTTGGTTGTTATTGCTGGGGACATCTCACCTATTGATGTTATAACACACGTACCTATTCTCTGTGAGGATGCCAATATTCCTTACATATACGTTCCTTCTAAGGAGGTGGGTGTTTGTTTTCTTCTGTCGTCTTTCATATCTCAAGTGATTATACGATTTTCTTGAAATTTTTATTCTTGCTGGCTGCTACGCCCACATAAGTAATTGTTGATGCCAACTTTTGCAGCAACTAGTTTTCTCTTGAAATTACGAGTGTTTTATCCCATTACGGATGTGCTTACCTTACTATTGTCTTCTTGTGAGTTAGGTGTTACAGTGACCAATGGCCTTCACGTGTCTGATGATGTCCTCGTAGATCATTAGCAATCTGAATTGTCTTCTTCGCTCTTAACAGAGATCACTGGCCTTGGACCTGCAGGACTTAGGGGGAGCAGGATCTACGAAGAGACCCACTAGCTGTTTACTTGTATTACCAGCCCCACCCAATGGTGGAGTGAGTGAAGAGGAAAGTGCCAAGTTCAAAGACAGCCTTGATGAATTAGTTAAGGAAGTGAAGGTCTTGTCGCAGGCAATTTATGCGTGACTACGGTACACCTCCTAGAGGCACACTGCGTCCTTTCTAGATACGACTGGAGTTTCATTTTAGGCTGTCTGAATCCGGTGATGTCAAGCCCCTATGCTAACTATGTATAACGAAGCTAGGTGTTTTACAAGCCTTTATTTCCTTCAGACTATCCGACTTCTTTATTTCACAAGTCGATATTTACATCCATGCCTGATACACCATTTAGTCGATAAACAGTGAACAGTCCTCAAGCTTAGAAGTGTAAACGAATTTAGCGGTGTGATCCGGCACTTTCATTACCTTGCATGGTTGTACTTCCAATTCTAGTAAATACGCGAAAAAACACCTGAATCATAGTCATTTCCGTTTCATCAATGTCACAGTTCATTCGCCTCCTAAACCACCAGAGATTTTCTCAACAAAACTTAACACTACAATGTATTGTGAACTTCAATTCGTACTCTACTCTGGAACGAAAGGAAATCAATACACTTGTACTTATTGAAAACAGACAAATTCCACCGTTGCAGACAGTGTAATAGATCTTTTTGTAGTTAAGATTTTATTTTGATTTGGTACTTGGTTGCTTATTTATCTCCTATTCGCCACTTGCGCATGGCTGTTAAACTATCTAATCCAGTGAGCAGTCATTTGTGAAACTCACTCAGACTAACAGAAATACTTTTAATCAATCTTCATGTACCATCTGCAGTTACGAAGACTTTTAGAGAAAATTGTACGAAGTGCACGTAGACAATATCGAAGATGCTCATCTACGTAGTTTCAAAGCATTACGAACCAGTTCTACGCACAAGCTCTCACAACTTTCGGACGAAAAGTCAGACAATTTTTCGTGAAGTGCTTCATTTTCAAAATTAGTAGAGCTGTTTCGGCCGTGATACACTACAGTTTCAAACTACCAACGAATGAGAGAACTGATCTTGGATACAGGTTACCTTCCCCTTTTTTTTTTCTTAAGAAATTGACCAGTCCGTTTCAGCTCCGCATTTGAGTCCACTACGAGACGATGTTTATCTGGTACAACTTCGGCAATGCTTACAGATGCGGAAGTTGCTATGAAAAGCCACAGGATTTCACACCGTCTTTCAGAACAGAGATCAGCTGCACCAAATAAACTAGTCCAAATGATCAATTACATCGCAACAAAATAGGACATAAGCAATGCTTATGTGCAAAAGGAACATACGCATTTGACATGTATGCATCCAATCTCTTCGTAAATCCCTTCGTAAATCCCTGAATTTGTAGGAAATCTCTATGGTTGACACCTATTGATTCACATGTACATTTGTATGCAGTTAGTAATATGGAAAACTTACTCATATAACCGGAACTACTGGCGAGGCAAGTCAGTCGAGCTTTCGTTTCGGCCTGCATAAGAGGCACCGGAGCAGATCTATCCTCAGAGCCCACCATTCGGGTATCCCAAATCTTTAGCAGTCCATCTGAAGATGCAGAAGCGACTATGACTGGTGAGCCGCTACTATGTTCATCTGTGTCAGATCTGGATTCCAAGATTGCAACACCCTTAATCCGATTGGTATGCGCGTTCGTAACCGACCATGCTTGCTTCCCTGATCTCGTGTCCCAAGCCCTGACAATGCAGTCTTCACCCCCAGTGACCAACATACTATCCTGTGGGGTTCCAATTAATTAAACTGTTTAGTCATCACTGATGAGAGGAGAGAATCAAAATATGCTTGACTGCCATACCAAAAGAGATAATATCCTCTACAGATGTTGAGTGCAGAAATCATGGCGGCATAATCCTAGCACACGAGTGCATTCTAAAAAGGGGTATATGTAGCAAACTAATTTATGGCTTGGAAATTGGGATGTACTCATGAATGTTTAGTTTTAAAACTTTAAAAATAAGATTTGATCATCCGTATTGTTCGACAAGAAAAGAAGAGAGAATAAAAAGATAAAATTTTAAAAATTAAAACTGACCTACCTGGTGATCGGCCATGCAGAATACCCTCTTATCATGCTCGAGACGATGAATCGTGCTCCCTATCTCTGCATCACGAATTTCGAGGACTACTCCTACGGCCAACGCATACGAGTCACCGTTTTGTGGAAAGAACTTCACAATCTTGGCTTCTGAAGGCAGTCTGGTAGTGAAACTGCATCTCCCTTTCGTTAAATTCCACATTTTCATAAAGTGATTTCGCTCTTCCGTTCAATGTCTCCTACTTTTATCGTTATTTCGCAACTATTCTTCCGAGGTTGTTCAGTTTGTGTTTGCAACACTACTTATTCAAGAGTTTGAAGGCCTAGACCTGTCTCCCTCCTTTTCTCTTTTTTGTAATGAAAGATAAACAATTCTGCTGATGGCATGTTTCAACTCCCTTTATCGTCATTTAGAAAAGTTCCCTTACTAATTCTTTTTTGTAATGATAGATAAACAATTCTGCTGATGGCATGTTTCAACTCCCTTTATCGTCATTTAGAAAAGTTCCCTTACTACTTCAGGTTTTATTTTTCATATTTATTATTATCCTCTTGTGTAAATGATACAATTTTTTTGTTTGAAAAGAAAAATTCATACTTATAACATTGAATACATACCTTAAAAAATAAAAAAAACAAATCCCACCATACAAGCACTTATGTTGATCAATGCCCCTTGTGAAAATATCATCACGGACTAGTGTTGTTATAGATAAGTACAACAAAGACCATTGTATAACATAATATGAACAAAAAATATTCAATCCGATAGTTATGTTGAAGATCAACAAGTACTTCCTTAGAGATTAAGCATAGTATGTTGCTAATAGTAAAAAGGCAGCAAAGAGTTAAAAGAAGTTACTATGGTAGCACCTAGGATTTAGTTGAATGAAGTAGAAATAGATGTAATATCAAAAGGATGGAAGTTACCTCGTTGGTTAGCAAACCACTACCTACAAGTAAAAGGTGTTGGAAGTAAGAGTTATCTTATTCCACACTTTTGTTTGTATGCAAACTTTGTTAATGCTAAGTGTATGCAAACTTTTACACTTCTTTTCTTCAATAAGTTATAGGCCCACTCACATTTGCTTGAATGTTTTGAAGTTCTTTGAAGTGGTTGTTGATGTATGGAGTAGATCAAGTTGTTGTTGCTAATGTTAGGATTTAGAAGTACCTAACTTTTAGATTCAAATCTAAATCTAGATCTTGGTTTGTTCTTACTTGTGGTTAATAATATTTTGGTGTTGGTGGTTGGTTTTTCACCTTAAGGCAAAGTTATAGAACACTTGCATTGTGCTATTGTTGAGATAGATCCTTGGTGGTCTAACTTTGTAGTTTCATGTTCTAAAGATGTTGATTGTGTTTAAAAGACCTCTTATGGTGTATAGAGGTGATTTGTGAGCATAAGAGTGATATTTGAGTGACAAGTGAGATTTGAGACATTAAGATAGGTCATTAGACTTGTGAGAAGCCTTAGAAGTAAAGTTGAGAGTGTTTTTAAGAATAAGAACATAAGTTTGTTTAGAAAGAAGGATTCTGTGATTCTAATGCAGCAATACTTTCTTGCTGATTTTGAGGGCATTAGGAATTTTTCTTTCAATTTTTTTTGATACATCTCTCCCTTCAACATGGCTTTAAGTGAAGGTGAAGGATTGAGAGTTATTGAGAAGTTTAGAGGTGAGAATTTCTACCATTGGAAGGTAAAATTGGAACTTTTGTTGGCATCTTTGGATCTTTGGGATATTATAGATAAAAGTGAAGAGGCTCCAAGCATAGATACTCATATGAAGGAGAAGAAGGAGTTCAAATGTCGTAAAAAGAAGGCTTTTGGATTGATTGCAACCAATGTGGATGAAACAAACTTCTCCCAAATTATCTCTTGCAAAGAACCAATAGAAGCATGGAAGATACTTTGCAACATGTATGAGAGCAAAAACTTATCCAACATCATCTATACAAGGAGGAAGTTCTTCACTTACAAGATGGAAGAAAGTAAAGACTTTATGGCTCATGTCAATAAGATAAAGGCTCTTGCAAACCAAGTAGCAATTGTTGATAAGCCTTTAGAAGAAAGTGATATTGTCATGACATTGCTGATGAGCCTTCTCGAATCCTACAACTATCTTATTGTGGCATTAGAGTCTATTAAGCTAAAAGAGCTTGTAATGGACTATGTGACGATAAGACTTATCCATGAAGTAATGAAGAAGAAAGAAAATGAGCTCCAAAGTGAAGATTCATAATTCTACTCATGTCAAGGCAAATGCAACTATCCAAATCAATGAGGTAATGTGAAATCTTACTTCATTTGTAGCAAAGTAGGCCATTTTGCTTGAAATTACTACAAAGCCAAAAAGATGAAAAAAGAAAATATAAATAGTATATAAGATGAGTTTGGGAGATAAGATTATGCATTCACGGCAACAAATGGGACCTCTATGGCTGCCATGTCAAGATGGATTGTGGATTCAGGTTGTTCCAAGCATATGATACCTTATAAATATTCATTTGACACTTATGAGGCTATTTTAGCATCAAACGTGGTGTTGGTGGATAGTGGTACATGTGAAGTCATTAGAATTGGCTCTATTATGGAGGAGGTGGTTGTGAATAGACAAACTAATAGGATTAGATTCAAAAACGTCCTTCATATGCCTAAGATGAAGCAAAACCTAATTTCAATGAGTAAACTTGTAATAGAAGGTTTTAAAGTTTAATTTGACATAAATGGATGTTTTGTAAGAACATTAAGTAGAGACAAGGTCTTGAAAGGCTTGAAAGAAGGAAATTTGTATGGAGCACCTTGAGCTTGCATTCACTTTGTTTGTATGGAGCACCTTGAGCTATGAGTTTTAATCGGAAGCTGTGGTGAATGCAATGTATATAAGAAATAGATGTCCAATAAGTACTTTTGCATCAATGACACTACAAGAAGCTTGGAGTAGGAGACAACCTTGCATTTCCCATATGAAAACCTTTGGTTGCATTGCATATGCAAAAATACCAGAATGTATGAGGTCCAAACTTGATGCAAAAGCTACAAAGTATATGTTTTTTATTATTATGAAGGTACTAAGACATATAGGCTAATGTGCTTGGAAACTAAGAAGATCATCAAAAGTTGTGGTGTTGAGTTTTTGGAGCATAAAAATGCTTGTGAGCACTTAAAGATGTGTCCAAGTGGGAGTAATAGTATATTTGTGGATTCATCTTTGAATTCAACAAAGAAACAAGAAGATGAAGATAATGAAGATGATGAAGATGAAAAACCAAAGAAGATTGAAAAGATGAAGGCTCCTATAATTACTAGGAATAGCAATGAAAGAAATGAAGATGTTGAAGATTATGATGATAATGATGATGAGGAGGAGCACCAACCATTGAGTGAGAAAAGACAAGATTTAAGAGAAAAGAAAGTTGGAAAAGAACATGGAGTATAAGAAGGTGAATATTCTTTAACAAATGAAAGGAGATATCTTTTGAGAGAAAGAAGGCAACATGGTGAATGGTGGAAGGATCACATCTTTCCTCAAGTAAGTGAAGAACATGCAAATGTTGCTCTTCTTGTTGATCCGTTATCTTTGTATGATACATTGAAGTCCCAAGATGCAATCAAGTAGGAGAAGGCTATGGAAGAAGAGTACGAATCTCTCATAGACAATAGTACATGGAAATTGACACCTTTTCTAATAAATCGATCTAGTGTCCATTGTAAGTAGGTATTTAGAACTAAAAAAGATGCAATGGATGTGATGGTAAAGCACAAGGCAAGATTAGTTGCCAAAGGATATTGTCAAGGACATATATTAGGAAGTTGTAGAAGATGCTAGAAGATTTTAGATAAGCTTTGTAGTTTGTAGAAGCTACTTCAGAAGTTTTCAAGCTAGTGGAAGCTGCTTGAAAAGCTTCCTAGTTTATGGAAGCTATTTGAGAAGCTTCCTAGCTTGTAGTATATATAGGAGCCGAAATTGAGGGGATCCTTAGTCTCAACAACACACCTCTTGGAGATCTAGCTCACCTTTCTAGCTTTGTTCTTGTATTCATCTGATTAATCTAGTTCTTGCCAATTCTTCTTTAGCTTCTTCTTTAGATTTCTAGTCAGTATTCTAAATTTGTGATAGTTTGTCGAGACTGCATTCATCTTTCATATTAGAGCTAGTTCCTTCTTATTAGAGTGTGGATTATCTCTCTCCTTGAAAGTGCTCGTATTTTAGAGGTTGTGAATTACCCTCCTCTAAACTGATATTTCTTCTATTATAATATTGGAGTCTTATCTTTCTTGGAGATAGTAGATTATCCTTCTTTTTGAACGTTTTAAGGTGTTTTAGAGGTTACGGAGTATCCTCCTCTAAACCAATACTGCCTTCTTGTAGAGTCATTTCTTTTCTTCTCTTAGAATGGCTAGAGGTCAAGATATTAGTATGACTAAAAGTTCGGAGTCCAAGTTGGATGCCATTATGAATGCTCTTATTACGTTATCACAGAGAACTGTAGAGATTGAAGGAGTCATTGCAAGACTTCATAATGATGGAGCGTTCGGGATGGCACAATTGAGGATTCACTGGCCTCAAGCTTTAGCACCAAGAGAAGTAACTTTGCCTCTAATTCAACAAGGACCATTGGTTTTACAACGAAAAGAGCCCCGAATTAGCCTTCCAGATAAGTTTGATGGTACACATTCTAAGTTTCGAGGTTTTGTCAATCAAATTAGATTGATAACAGCTTTGTAGCTTGAATGCTATCCGACGGAGGAGTCACGTATTAGACTAGTTGGAACTTTGCTCATGGGACAAACTCTATCATGGTTTGCTCTTTTGTTTGAGAAAAGATCATCAATTTTGAATAACTTCAAAATTTTTTGAGAGGCGTTAACCAAAGCATTTGGTGAACATGACAAGGCGCAATGGGCTACAACAAAGATCTGATTGCTACGACAAGGGGCACGCTCCGCGTCAATCTACGCATCAAATTTCAGATAATTAATGTGCGACATCAATTGGGACAAAGAAGCATTGATGAGTCAATTTTATTAGGGCTTGAGGGACGACGTGAAGGATTTATTATTATCTCTTCCCAATCCGTGAATGCTCAACGAAGCCATTAGCCAAGCTGTGAAGTACGATAATTGCTTATTCCAACATTGCCAAGACCAATACTCAACATAACATATGGCTCGTTACACTCCAATTATGTTAGCAAGCAGCTTGAATTCACATTCAGAGGTGGAAGACATGCAAATTGATGCAATATGTCTCAAATCTCTAACTCTAGAAGAAAAAAAAAGCAATGTATGGAGGAAGGACTATGCTTGTATTGCAATGAAGAAGGCCACAAAGTTGGAAACTACTCCACGAAGCAAAATCGACACATTATCAATACCAGAGGCACGTTTGTTGAGGAAAACAAAGATGCCCAGCCACAATAGGGACCGTGCGATTATACAATTCAATACCACAATAACAATCAGGTTCCTCTCTTTCCGCTCAACCTACCCATTGCTTTATCAATTCTCTATCTTTTGGCCCTCAAAAACTAAAAACCTTAGCGTTATTAGATTCAAGAGCATCTGCTTGTTTTTTATATGAGGAATTTGCTAAGCATCACAAGATTCTTTTAGTACAAAAATCTAAACCTATTCACATAGAAGTAATAGATAGACGACTTTTATTATCTCGTAATGTCATCCATGAATCAGAACCTACAGAGGTGACGTTTAAAGACCATAGTAGTTATATTATTTTTAATATTATTAGAATCCCATCAAATCTTATTATTTTTGGTCTTTTTTTTATTAGAAATGCATAATCCATCCATAGATTGGAAGTTACGAAGGATGACATTTTTTATAGGACATTCTAAGAGTAAGCCTATTAGAAGATCTCGAATCAAAAAACCCTTATTTATTGGAGCAAGAATATTTATAACATCATTCAAGGAAGGCAGAGCGTTGGTCATTTATGCGATTCCAACTAGTAGAAAGAAGATTTTGACAACAAATATACCAGAGCAATATAAGGATTTTGAAGACATATTTCAAAAAAAGAATGCTGATATGCTACCATAGCATTGACCATACAATTATGCCATAGACTTGAAGGAAGGAGCATAACCACCTTTTGGCCCAATCTACAATTTGTTGCAGACAGAGTTAGCAGAGTTGCGAAAGTACATTGATGAGAATCTAGAAAAGAACTTCATTCGTCATTCGAAGTCACCAGCTGCGACACCAATCTTATTTGGGAAGAAGAAAGATGACTCGCTACGGATGTGCACGGATTATCGAGGTCTCAATAAGGTAACAAAGAAGAATCGTTATCCCTTACCCTTGATATCAGGTCTTTTAGAACAACTTGGGTGTGCAAGGATCTTTACAAATATTGATCTAAAGAGAGCTTACAACCTCGTGCAAATCAAGGAAGGAGACGAATGGAAGACAACTTTCTGTACAAGATATGGCCATTTTGAATATAATTTCATGCTTTTTGGTCTTACCAATGCTTCGGCGGTCTTTCAACACATGATGAATGACATCTTTCGGGAGCACCTTGACAATTTTGTTGTTATCTATGTAGATGATATTTTGATATTTTCTAAGAACATAGAAGATCATAAAAAATACGTTCATCTAGTCCTTGAAAAACTCCACAAGCAAGGACTTTATGCTAAGTTGGAAAAGTGCTTGTTTAACCAAACTGAGATGGAATTTTTGGGATTCATTGTAACTGCGGAAGGCTTGAAGATGGACCCTAAGAAGGTGGAAGCAATCATATCATGGAAAGTTTCAAAGACGATTAGAGATGTACAATGCTTTCTTGGCTTTGCTAAGTTCTATCGAATCTTCATCAAGAATTATTCTCAAGTTGCTGCTCCACTTACTCGTTTGACATGTAAAGACAAGCTCAAATGGAGACCACTAGTAGAAAAAGCATTCCAAGATCTTAAGATGGCATTTATTATAGCTCCAATCTTGGTACATCCGGACTTTAGAAAGGCCTTCTATTTGGAGATCGATGCTTGAGATTTTGCTATGGGAGCTGTACTTTTGCAGATAGGCACAGACGAGAAGCTTCATTTAGTTGCATTCTATTCTCGAAAGTTTTCTGCTACAAAGATCAATTATGAGATCCACAACAAAGAACTTCTTGCGATAGTGGATTCTTTCCAAGAGTGGCCTCACTTTATCAAAGAAGCTATGCATCTGATGATCGTATACACGAATCACAAGAATTTAGAGTACTTCATGTCGGCTCAGGTTCTGAACCGTCGTCAAGCTCGATGGAATATGTTGCTATCTAGATTTGACTTTGTTATAACTTATTGGCCTAGGAAGCAACAAAGACTATTTGATGCATTATCAAGGAGATTGTATTTAGCGCCAAAGGCTGGAGAAGCAGCATTTGATCAACAGTGTACAACATTGTTGAAGTTGGAACAATTTAGGCTTTGCTCTGCTGTAGTGCCAATTGATGTTGACTTCCTCAACCAAGTACGTACTGTGACTATTAGAGATTTTGTAGCCCTCGATATCATGCAACGCATCAATAATGACAAGTTTAAGGTGGAAGGAGAACTTTTATACTTTGAAGAGCGATTGTATATTCTAAAGAGACCAATACAACTCCGAGTTCTCTAATCTCGACATGACTTTTCAACTACGGGACATTTTAGATTCAATAAGATCTTGGAACTTATTTCTCGAGATTTTTGATGGTCCCAAATGTAGAAGGATGTCAAGGATTTTATCCTCTCTTCTGACATTTGTTCAAGATCTAAGAATCCTCGACATCGTCTTTATAGTCTTCTTCAGCCATTGCCTATTTCACGTTGGCCATGGTCTTCAGTTTCTATAGACTTCATTACGGACCTGTTGCCATCAAATTCATTTGACAACATCTTTGTTGTGGTAGATTGGCTTACAAAGATGGCACACTTTGTCCTTTGCAAGAAAACATCTTGAAGCAAAGACAAAACAAGGCTCTTCCTTGATATTGTATATTGATATCATGGTTTACTAGATGATATTGTATCGGATTGAGGAACCCAATTTGTATCAAAGTTTTGGGGATCTCTCTTTGAAATATTGAAGATGGATATGAAGCTTTCTTCGGCTTTCTATCCTCAAACTAATGGCAAAACGGAATGGATGAATCAAATTTTGGAGCAATATTTACGATGCAGCATCAATTATCATCAAGATGATTAGACTACATAACTATCATTAGCCGAATTTTCATATAACAACACCCTTCATGCATCGACTCAACAAACACCATTCTTTTCTAACTATGAGTATCATACGAAGCTTCATTTGTTGAGTCCGTCAACTAATAACAACCCGACAGCTGAAGGATTTGTGAAACAACTAATGGAGCTTCAAACTATGTTGAAGCTTCAATTGCAAATCGTTATTGTAATACGTGAAGTCTTGCTTGAGAATACTCTGGGCACCTGGCTATGGAAGGTAGAATGGAAATTACAACAACAAAATCCTAACTATAGTAGAATACTAACTAAATTCTAATTAGATCATAATAATGCTAAGCAAGCTTTAATCAAATTCAAAAAAACCTCAAAGAAATTTCAAAGAAACAATAAGAAATCTTAAAGAAATATTAGAATGATCACAAATATTTTTCAAATACATCTCAATTCAATCTTAATTTAATCCTAGTTAAAATCCTATTGGACTTCATTCAAATTTTAGGCCAAAAGTAATTAAATCTTAAATCCTAATAAAATCCTAAATCCTAAATCAAATCCTAAACCCTAAATAAACCTTAAACCAAATCTCAACCAAATTCTAAACCAAATCCTAAACCCTAAACTAAACCCTTACCAACTCCTAAACTAAATCTTAAATCCTAAATAAAATCCTAATCAAAGTCTAAACCAAATCTTAAATAAATTCTAAACCAAATTCTAATCAAATCCTAATCAAATCCTAATAAAATTCTAATCCTAAATCAAACCCTAAACCTAAACCAAAACTTGAACCCTAAATCAAATTCCAACCAAACTCTAAATCAAACCCTAACCAAATCCTAACCCTAAATCAAATCCTAATCAAACTCTAAATCAAATCCTAAATCCTAAATCAAATCCTAACCAAATCCTAACCAAATTTTAATCCAAATCCTAAACCCTAAATCAAATCCTAACCAAACCCTAACTCTAAATCAAATCCTAACCAAACTTTAAATCCTAAACCAATCCGTAACCAAATCCTAGTAATTCCTACAATAGATTTAAATCTCAATAACTAATAAACAAACCGTTGATCTTAATTCAAAATTTTCATACTTCTTAAAAAATAAGTTAAAAACAAACACAAAATTTTTGAAAAGGATCGGAATTACCAAATAGACGATAACCTCAAAAATGTGCTTAGGTATTAGCCGACCTCCTTCTCCAACCTTAATGCTAATCTCCCAGAGCCAATATCTCTCTTCTTTACCATTCGATTGATCTCAAAATTCTCATACACATAGAAAAACAAGTCTAAAATCCTCTCACATAAATTTCATTCTAATCCAACTAGTAGATTGCAAGAAATCTTAAAAACCCTCATTAGACCTAAAATTCTATTTTTTGAGACCTTGACCCTTTTAAACCTCAATAGCCCTCAATTCAATCGTTAGATCGAGCTCAAATTCACAATACATATTAAACACAACTATAAACATGAATTTTCAAAATTTTACTTATAGATCTACTACAAAACTATTGAAATTATCCAAAACGTAAACCCTATTTTATTTCATAAAATCCAAGTCATCCAAAACAAACATTGACTTTGCAAAGCTCTTACAAAGTCATAACAACTCCAAATTGTCCAAAATTAATGCTTATAGAAATCATATGCAATCTGCTATCACATTCTACTCTCCAATTTATAAATGAACCTTGGAGTCGTCATCGAGACTCAGTTTTGTGTCTCAGGGTCTGATTTCAATCCTAGTTCATAACTGACTTACTCTGGGTATCAATGTCTACTTTTTCTAAGTAAATTTTTCTAGAATTTACTCTTTACTTCTTTTTTAAGATACCTATATCATTTATTTTTCCAATCTACTTTGTTTTGCCTTACTTATGGTCCTACAAAATATGTAGAAGTCACCTTTTTAAAAGGCAGCATTGGTATCTTTTAGTTTTACTACCCTTTTGACTATTAACTATATTTCTAAGATAATTTGTTCTAATACTTTGAAGTAAGATCTCTTACATTACAATAATTTCTATACTCTTTCACCTATTAGTTGTGTTATATTAAGACACCGCCCAAGAAGCTTACAAGGCATCCACGGACAAATTTTGGAATCAGACACCTATTTTTAAAATTGGAGATAAAGTATGGCTGTTTGGATAGAATACCAAAATCAAGAAGCCATGTGATAAGTTGGACTACTGGAGATTGGGACCATTTGTCAACCAGAAACAAATCAATGTAGTGGCGTAACGTCTGGGGTTACGGGCTGTTATGAAGGTACACCCAGTCTTTCATGTTTCTTTGTTGGAACTTTATTGAGAGTCATCTTTTCCTAGAAGAGTGTAATGTCCGCCATCTAATATTGAAATTGAGAACCACAAAGAATATGAGGTGAAAAAGGTACTAGATTTGCCACATAAGTTGAAAAAATTATAGTATCTAGTACATTGGAGCGGCTATGATATCAATGAGCGCACATGAGAACCAACACAAAATCTTATCAATGCATCACAAACGATATAGGAGTTTCATCAATACTATCCTCAGAAACCTAAGCCCTTTCGATGAAAGTTTTTTCAATGAAGTCCCTTCTCCTTGAAGCTTCTTAATCCTCGACCTTACAAATAAGGGGTAGAAGGAACCTCTAAAAGACATAATTAGAGACTATAAATCTGTAACCTGAGTCCATTCTTTCATGTTTAGTGCTTATTTTTTTGGTCTGATATGGATAGCCAAGAGATAGATATCATACCAGTCATGTCCTCTCAATCGAGTATCTCATGAAGACAACCCCAAGATGAAGAACCACCTATACTACAAAGACGACGGAGGATACCTAGTAACAAGTCACTAGTGATTGAATTTGAGGTAGAACCTATCTATGGTGATCTTTCCAAAGGAGTGTTTGCAGGGCATTTTCACAATGAAGACATGAAATTTTATGCTTAGTCGAAAATCGAAGGCGTAGGACACTATCATTGGTTATAAGGACCAATGAACTACTTGTCGCACGAACAACAATTGGAGTATATTACAAACACTATTCGAAAAATTTTCAACTCCTTACATTGGTATTGACTCACAATAGGAGTGCTTCTCGGAGACCTCGAAGCTAAAGAGAGAGGTGATGTCAAGGACATACACTAGAAAGTTATAGAAGATGCTAGAAGGTTCTAAAGAAGCTTTGTAGTTTATAGAAGCTACTTGAGAAGTTTTCAAGCTCGTGGAAGTTGCTTGAGAAGCTTCCTAGTTTATAGAAGCTACTTGAGAAGCTTCCTAGCTTGTAATATATATAGGAACTGAGACTGAGGGGATCCTCTGTCTCGACAATACACCTCTTAGAGCTCTAGCTCACCTTTCTAGACTTGTTCTTCTACTCAACTGATTAATCTAGTTCTTGCCAATTCTTCTTCAGCTTCTTGTTTAGATTTTTAATTAGTATTCTAAATTTGTGATAGATACTCACAAGTTGTTAGTATTGATTTCAATGAGACTTATGTACTCATTGCCAAATTCACCACCATTAGGACCATTATCATGATTGGGGCAGCAATGGACTTAGAAATACACCAAATGGATGTAAACATAACATTTTTGAATGAAAAATTGTAAGAAGACATTTATATGGACCAGCCTCAAGGATTTGTACAACAAGACAAAGAATGTCTTGTGTGCAAATTGAAGAAATCCTTGTATGGATTGAAACAATCATCAAGAGCATGGACCAAGTACATTGATATTCGACATCATTTCAAGAATGAAGTACCATTCAAGGACCAAGTTTATTGATATTCAACTTCATTTCATACGAGAAAAGATTGAAGATGGAATAATAGATATGAAGTATTGTGCTACAAATGACATGTTTGTTGATGTGCTTACAAAGGCATTAGTGAAAGATAGACATCATGAGTTGATACAGAGATTAGGATTGAAAGCCTTTTAAAAATTAACAAAGTGGGAGTGTTGAAGATTAACAAGTACTTGCTTAGAGATTCAGCATAGTATGTTGCTAATAATCAAAAGACAACAAAGAATTAAAGGAAGTTACTATAGTAGCACCTAAGGTTTAGTTGGATGAAGTAGAAATGGATGTAATATCAAAAGAATGGAAGTTGCATCATTGGTTAACAAACCACTACCTATAAGTAAAGGATGTTGGAAGTAAGAGTTATCTTATTTCACACTTCTGTTTGTGTGCAAATCTTACTGATGCTAAGTGTTTGTAGCTTTTAGACTTCTTTTCTTCAATAAGTTAACTATATTATGAAATTTGATCAAAAGTTAATAATATTCTTTAATGGATGAGTGAAGATATTTTTTCTAGTTAAATCTATCTCTAAAAGTTTCAAAGCCCCATAGATGTTAAAAGTTCCTATATCACAAGTGCACTATAATATATTATTTATTGTCTCAAAATACATATTGATGTATTAAAAAACAATTCATTATAATTTTTCAAATATGATGTAATGGTTTCAAAATTAATTAGTCATTATTTCAATTGATGCTAATCTAAAATCATATTTGTTTTAAATATGGGTTATGCTTAGCACATATTTAAACACATTCATAAGATAGTGGTTGTGCTTATCTAATGATTTGAAAGTATATTCAATATATGTTTAGTTAATTTTGTCTTTTATACTTTAGTGAATATATGTAAAAATTCAATAGATAAAATATAATTTTTCTTTTGTTTAAAATGCTATGTATTTTTTTATTGTTTTAACATCTAAATATTATAATTATAAAATTTATGGTGTTAAACATTGTATTTAATTTGTCAGAAAATGACCTGTATGCAACTCAAAAATTAAAATATATATATATATATATATATATATATATATATTATAACATATTGCAATCCTAAATGTATTAAGACATGACATGTACTGTTGTACAATTATTTAAAATTCAATTTAAACTAATTTTTATTTAAATTAATGTAATAATAAAAATAATCATAATAATTACTGTATGCCTTTTTGAAAATCTGATTATTGACAACTACATAAATGAATGTAAATCTTAAACTTTATTAGCTTGTAGTATTGAAATTATTTTCTAAAAAGCTTTGGATGAACATTTTCTGCTTCATTATGAGTTTTTATTAATGAAATATTACAAATAAAATTGCATAAAATAATAAACTTATATTTTATGCACTATTTTAAATTTTAAATTATATTCAATAAATAATATTTTTTCTAAATGTGCTATTTTATTAGAATAGATAACTTTTATTAAACATATGATTGGTTGACAAGTGTGTTGTTAATTCAAGTTGTAGCCACCACATTAACTATGTCAACACACCACTCAATTGTGCAACACTCTTTGTACTGAGAGATCTATATAATAAAATAATAGACTACTAGTATAAGAACTGAAATCCAAGGATTATTTACTTAGGATTTCTAATTTTCTTATATTCTTATTGGTTAGATGTTGCCTATCTTGTATTCACATGTTTAAACTTCTATCTTTTTACAATAAAACTTTCTATTCATTAATCATATGGAACTAGAACCAAATATTCTAAATTTATAATTTGATGAATAAAGTGGTTTGTGAGGCTTCTTTTTATAACCACTCAATCTATTGATTAACATTGAGAAAGTTTAATTTTTTTATGCAAATCCAAGAAAAAATTGTTAGTAATAGTTGCATTCATTAGAGTTGAGGTTGTAGCAAATGTTAGAAACTTAGCCATATTTCATGAACATAGACTATTGCCACTATACATACTATTGCCATAGAAAAAATTGTTACCTAATCCATATCATTGTTAAGATAGAAATAGTTGTTAGAAATAGTGAAATCATTAGAAACAAGCATAATTTTTGGCAACAACTTGCGACCACACACTTAAGATGGAAGTGTAGAATGCATACAAAAGTAATTATAGCTTTTAAAATTTTAAGAATTTAGACTAGAATTTTATTGGGAGTATCAATGTTGTATTATAATATGGCTATTAGTTGAAAAAATATATGAAGATCAATAATCTAAAATAACTTAATTAAAAATATAATAAAAAATTATTTTAAAAATTATAAGTAAAAAATAAAGAGATGTCACTAACATTTATATGTATTAATATATTCACTTCGATAAATAGTAGAATTAGGTGGAAAGAAGTTAAATTTTTAATATTGTTATAAGAATTTTTTAAAATAAAAAAAATAAAATTCTACTTTAAACATGTTTATAGGTTATTTATAAGTTAAAATTTTGGCCTATAATTTGGCAATATAATGTATGTATAACAAAATTATCCTATCACTTAAATACATGTCATATGGTCACTAAGTTTCTGCCATATAGCTCCTTAGTAGATAGTATATATAGAAGTAAGAGTGAGGCCTCCTTTACTCTTGTCAATACCTTTCTTTCTATTAGTCTACTTTTAAAATTCTCTAATTTCTTTTTTGAAAATAAATACTATATCTATCTATCTATATATATCTATATATATATATACATATATATATATATATATGGATATAATCATTATTTCTCTTTCATATATATTTTAATTTATTTATTTATAATCTTCAATTTCTTGTCATTGAAAAATTAAAAAAAATTATTCATAATAGCAAAGTTTTATCTATTTTAATTAAAAAAAGATTATTTCTTTTTCTTTATAAGATATAAGCATTTTAGAGGTTGTGGATTACTTACTTCTAAACTCATATTTTTCTTACAAATTTCTTTTCATTAATCTTTTTCTTAATTCTTATTATATATGGTTGTCAGAGTATAATTCATTCTTTACCTTAAATTATAAGATGGCCTTAATTAAGAATTACTTATAATTAGAGTTCTAAAGTGGAAGAAGAAATAAAAAAAAAATGAAAGAAGAACAACACAAGTAAAATAAGTGCAATTAAACAATTATGCACTACAAAATTAGTCACAATTTATTCATTGGATTTCTATTTGATAAAAATATATAAATATATATATATATATATATATATATATATATATATATATATATAAGTATTTTATATTTTTTAATTGACTAAAAAATATAAATCTAATTTATCATAATTAAGTTATAAAGGTTTAAAGATAGAGTATAAATAATAATAAAACTAAATAAATAATTTTTATTTTAAAAATAACTTGTTTAAGAATTCAAGAATTTGAGCCTTATTAAAGCATACAAGTAGTATATATGAGTATTCCAAAGACATCTTAAATTTTTTTCTAATTTTATAAAAACAATTATAAACAAACTTTAATTAAGATTTAATTTTTAAATTTTTTTTATAATTATTATATCAATTCAAGGCTATATTTTTATCTTTTAATTTTTTACAAGAATTAATCAATTTAAATCAACTACTCATCTTATTTTTCATATAAATAATTGAAAAGATATAAGGTTTTTTTTTCATGCTTCTTTTAACTACTAATTAAAATATATTATTTTTTTACAGTTAATACATGCAAATAAAAGGCTAATGTAAATATTTATCTCAATAAACAAAAAATAATAATTATTTAAAAATAAAAATACTAAATCAACTAAAATAATTGTCTCAAAGATTTACTAAGATTCTATTAAGATAGCTTGTTTTTTAATAAAACTCCTATACCTTAAAAGTCCAAATAAATTTGAATAAATATACAAATAATAAAAAAGACTATTTGATCTTAATATTTTTTTATTTACATAACTTTAAACTCTTATGTTAACAATTCTATTAATTAAATATTATTTGTGGGACTCATAGTAGATTTTTTTCTTCTATTTTGTGATGATGACCAAGTTTTCAAAAATAAAAGGTGTAGTAGTACATATTTAAGAAAAAATCAAATAATTGATATTTTCAATGCATTAACTCACTTCATGACTATAAGCAACATCAAGATTGATTAAAAATGAAGATGTAGAGATGGTTGAAGCTACTTCAATATTTATGCCTATACTTGCAATTTATTTTTATTTTTATTTTGGAGCATCTTACAACTATGAGTACTATTGTCAAAGAACCAAAAATTATCTTATTAAAGAATTTTGATTGTATAAAATCAAATTTTTGAGGATTTATCAACCAAGTGCAATTAGTGATTGAGCTTCAATTTCCAAATTATCCTAGGATTGGATAATTTTACAAGGAAAGTTTATTAATACATTGCTTTCAAGTTTTGACTTATTATGGTTTTTATACTTCCTTGAATAATATGACTTATTATTAAATAAATAAAAGGATTTTTTAATAGATTTTTAATTTTTCTATAAAAAGTATGTTATGATTCATATAAAAATCAATAAAATTTAAACTTTATGCAAAGAAAATTATTTAGTATTATATATGCTTTGTAATTTCAATAAATAATAAGTGATATTAAGTAAAATGATGTTTTATTTATTAAATAATTTCTTTATAAATTGCTATAAGATGTAAGATAATTGACTATTTGAGTTTTTATCCAAAATTTATATAAGTATGTCAAGTCTTAAAAATTTATTATCTATACCCACACCTTCTTAAGACATATATTTTTAGAATAGATGACATGCTTTAAGTTTCTTATTTAATATGAAAAAACTCAATGTCATCTAAAAAGAATATATTTATATTGTAGAAAATCTAAACATATTCCTATAAATTGTTCTAAGAAGCAACACAACCATATAATGATAAAAATAAAAGAGAAATAAGTTCAAGAATCAACTTGTAGAATCAACATATCTAATTACAAAATCTATCTCAAAGTTTTTATATATATATTGACTATGTATATTATAAATTAGCCATATATTGCATAAGTCAAAAACTTATCTTATTACTGAGAGACATGTCTCATAGGTTGGATATGTGTTATGTGGTCTATAGGGTGTTTCTAGATAGTTCTTAAGTAGATAATACATATCCAAGCAAGAGTATGGTCTTCTTCATTCTTTTCAATGTCTTTCTTTCTTATAGTCTATTTTCAAGAATTTCTGGTCTTTTTATCTTTAGCAATAGCTATTCTAATCACTTCTTGAATATATATATTTTTTCATTTATTCTATTTCATCTATTTGATATATATCTTATTTTATTTATTTTTATTCCTTGACTTCTTTTCATGTAATAGAAATTTTAGTGATAATACTACTTTTTGATAAAAGAACTTCTATTTATTTTATAGGACCATAAATAAACCAATATAAGATAGATTTCACATAAATCTACTATAAATATTTTTATGTCATATTAAAGTGTATTTTGTAGTAAAAATAAATCAATAAAAAGCTAAAATTGATATTTTAAAAAGATCAAAATTAAACCATAAAGATCAAAATTTTACAATCTCAAAATATGTAGGGTTCTTTTGTTGATTAAAGAATAATGTTAAAAAATTAATTAAAAAATAATTCTATTTGGATTAATTTTGAACAATTTGAATTCGTAATACCTTTATAAGAGCTATGCAATTTTACAATTGCATTTTAAAGTCTTTAATTTTAAAAATTAAAATAAAAAATTTAATTTTAAAAAAATTGATCTTTGTGGCAAATCAGTAAGTGCAATTTTTGGATTAATAAATATAGATGTTTGAGGTGTATTTTTTAAATTTGGATTCAACTAGACAATGAAATTAAAAGTTGTAGGAATTTAAGAAAATTAAAATTAGCAATTGAAGATTTGAAAGGTAATAAGTATTTCCAAGATTTTCAACAATCCGCTAGTTGGATTGTGGTGAATTTTGATAGAATAATAATGGACGTAAATACTAGCATTTATAAGAATTTAGAAGTAAATTGATAATACAAGAAGGAAATCATGAAATTAGGAGTTCAACATCATAGCTGCAAAAAGAGGCCAACCAACACATAACTAGATAATTTTTTTTTTTTTCTCAATTTATACATGTAATTTTTTTGATTTATTTTTTATTTTTTTTCAACTAGGAGGTTAAAAATCTTGAAAATATTTAATTAAAATTAAAAATAAAATATATATTAGAAAGCTACATAGATTATAATATGATATTGAATCAATTAAGAATTAATTTAGATTTAATTAGGATTTGATTTAAATAATTATGAATTTTGTTTAGTATTACTTAAGATTTTATTAGATTTTTTAAAATTTTGATTATAATTCTAGTAGGATTTGGTTTTACAATTGGTAAAATTTTGGTTGAGATCTGGTTAAAGTTTTGGTAAGAATTAATTAAGATTGATTGAAATTTGATTGAAATTTGAATGGATATTTTTAAGATATTTTAAAGATTTAATAAGGATTATTTTAAGCTTTTAGTAATTTTTATATTTTATAAGATTTTTTAGATTTTCTTTGAATTTTCTTTAAATTTTTTTAAAGTTTAATTAAAATTTGATAAGATATACCTCCAATTTTTTTAAAATTTGATAAAATATAATTTTTATTGAGATTTATATAGACAGGTTAAGACTTTAAAAATTTAAGAAAGTAAAATAAAAGAGATTGAATTTATATCACAGAAAATATGCTACAATAAGGTATAATAACAAGACTAGAAGGCTCAAGTCAAGCCTTATAGAGACTTCTTAGAGTCATCAAGAATCTTTTAGAACCTTCTACAACTTAAAAGAAACTTCTAGAATTTTTTAAAACTTTTTAGAATCTTCTTCTATTGTATGTTTGTGGCAATTCTCATAATATTTGACTTATGTAAGATCTTATTTAAGTTTTTATAGAAGTTTATAGAAGTAAAAATTCATTAACTTGAGAATTTTGATAAGATCATGATTATTAAGATGGATTTTTCTAAACACTTCATGCATCTTTTTTTATCACATGCATTTTTTTTTATACACCAAAATTAAATATTATTTGTGATTTTTCAACATCATTTTGGCCTTCAGTTTATAACTATCTAGTAAGTAGAAAATTCAAAGATTGCATGGAAGAGTTTGGGAGGAACATATGAAGTAAAAAACACCCAAAGTTTATTGTTTCTTATTTGTAGATTTTAGACCTTACAAATTAGCAAAGGTGACAAAATTGTCACATACAAATATAAATTACAAGAAATACTTGAACAAATTTTGTCAAGTAGAAAGAAAATTTGGGACACAGATTTTGTCATGGCATTATTAGAGTCTTTTAGAATAATATCATTATTAGAAAGTACTTTGGTAGATTTGTTGAAAATACAACTTTTAGCAGATTTGACATTAACTATGGTCTTAGTTTGATTATTGTAGGAAGAATTTCACAATGACAGCATAGAATCACCTTTTAATGTAGAATTGGTTATAGATTTAAAAAAATCCAAGTTACATTCTAATGCTCATAATCATGTAAGGTCTGTACATGATTACAAGAATGATACCAAATGCAAATATTCTAGGGAAAAAAAAAAAAAAAAAAAAAAAAAAAAACTACTATAAGAGTAAGTGTTGAATCAAAGAAATAGACAAGAATTCAAGAAAATTTAAAAAGCATTTTTTTAAAAGAGTGGGCTAATACAATGAACAAGAATGATTGAGAGAAAAATAATGAATTTATCTTTGTAATTGCATCATTTGTCATTACAAGTAATAAAAAATTGTACTTTGATTTTTGTGTCACTCAACATATGGCAAGAAATTAGAGTTGATTTTCAAGTTATGATAATTTACCATTAGATCTTAGTGTTTATTTGAGAAATGATAGTGAGTTTTCTATCAATAGAAAACAAATTATCTAATTTCCAGAAAACATTCGAAAAAATGTACATGACATCTTATGTGTTAATGGATTCAAAAAAAAAAATGTTAGCAAAATCATAGACAAGGATTTTACAGTAAATTTTTAAGCTAACATCTGTATTATAAAACTAGAAATTATTATTGGTAATTATATAAGACATTAAAAATTATATAAGCTACTGGAGCCTTTGAATGAAGAAAATAAATATTTATTTTTTATAAAGACAAAATAGACAATGAATAAAGTTAATCTTTGGCATCAATAACATGGTCATCTTGACAATTGAACTTCAAAAAATTACACGCAAAAAAGAAAAAATTACTCGTCTAGGCTTAGAAAAGCACTCAAAATTAGAATTTTGCAAAGTATGTATTTGTAAAAAATATATTGTAACACTTTTCCAACAAAAAATAAAACTTGTGAAACTAAACACTTGGAATTCATATATTTCAATGTGAATAGAACTATAAAGACAATACCTCATAGCAAGAAAAAATACTTTGTTATTTTTATTGATAATTTTTTTAAAAAGACTTTTATATATTTTATAAATCAAAAGTCAACTGTATTAGATAAATTTGAGATTTTTAAGGTTCTTTTTAGAAAAAAATAGGCTTAGAGATTTAAAAATTGCTAGTAACGATGGCAATTTATATATATTTAAGGCTTTTAAATATTTTTTGGAACAATATGGCATTAAAAAATAATTTTTAATATCTTTTTCTTTAATATTATATAGTTTAAAAATGCAAGAATCAAGCATTAAAAAGAAATTAAGGTGCATGCTACAACATAAACAACTTTCTAATACATAGTAGGCAAAAATTGCTAAAATAGAAGAATATATTTTTATTTAAGTTCATGCTACAATTCACGAAGAAAAAAACCTCATAAAGTCTATTCAAATATAAAAACTTTGATCCAATATTTTTTTGATTTTAAATGTGATAATTTTCTCATATTCTAAATAAAAAAATATATTGAGCCTAATTGTAGGAATAAAAAACATTTCTTACCTATGTTGAAGGTATTAAGTGCTACTATTTGTACAATGTTAAAAATGGATCTATTATTAAGAGACACAATATTAAATTTATTAACTATAAAGACTTTTGAAATAAATAAATAAGTAAATAGACATTTTTATCAATAAATGATAAGATATTGTGGAGAAGATAGAGATTATTAATTCTTTCTCAAAATCAAAAAAATACCAGTGGAGATGTAGTAGGAAGCCTAGACAATGATAAAGATCAATAATAAACAATTATTGAAATTTCATTTTCAATTTAGAGATTCAAACACAAGCTTATATACTTTGATGACAACAAGGAATTTTAAATCTGATTTTAATGCCACTTATACCTTCACCTTTATCAATGATGATGTATGCACAAGTACATCTATTAATAGATAATCAATGATTAATAAATTAACATTGGCTTAGATTTCTTCAAAGTCTTTTACATCTTTAGCATATATGACTCATGTTTTCTTTAAAGTACTAAATAACCTATTAATATCATTAAACTTATGAAAAGAGAGCATACTTGGAAGTAGAAGAAAGCAATAGATTCCAAGTATTAGAGTCTCGTTGACAACAAGACTTGGATTTTTATACCTTTGTTATTAAATATAAAATTAATTGATTGTACACAAATTTTTAAGATCAAACAAAATAATTTTTTTTTTATGGAGTGCTATTAGAAAAGAATAATTACAAAATATTATATACAAAAATATCATATGAATTAAAATAAAACTTTTACTCTAATGGCAAGAATGACCTTTAGGTTTATATATTTTTATAAATTTTTGCTATTGGAGATTTGGATATTCATCAAATAAATATAAAAAAATCATTCTTAAATAAAAACCTCAATATATATATATATATATATATATATATATATATATATGAATTAATCTATAATTTTTATATATATATGAATTAATCTATAATTTTTATATATATATGAATTAATCTATAATTTATATATATATATATATATATATATATAGATATATATGAAGAACATCTTATTGAATAAAAAAAACTTTGAAGTTACCAAGACATAGCATAACTAAGGTTTCTCACAAAAAGAATATAAAGTAAGATATCTCTCACTTCCAACATCCATTACTTATAGGTGGTGGCTATTGTCCTAATGGATAATTTCATTGTATATGTTTAATCATTGGATGTATAAATTTGTTGGCTACTAAAGCAATTTGTTGGAATAGCAAGAAGTAGTCAATAATTGCATTATCTACCATCAAAATAGATATATATATATATATATATATATAGGTGGTTGCAAAATGGGTGTTTATATTGGATGTTTAAAAACATTAGGTTTTTACTTTGGATGTTTAAAAACATTAGGTGTTTATAAAATAGTCCTATAACTATTTTTAGCAAAAATTGTACATGTAATTTTCTTATAAGGAATCCTACATTCTATGCTTATGCTAAGTATGTTAAAATTCATTATTACTTTATCTATAAAAAGATTGATAGCAATGTCTTTAACTTAGTTTTTTGTACCAGTGAAGACATAATAGCAAATTATAGGGTCTAATTTGTAAAAATATTATAAATTTAAGAAAATGGTGGACATCAACAAATTGAGTTAGTCTAGTAAGTCATTAAGCAAAAGAATTAATAGAATGATTTTCTCTTATTAGACACATGAATGGTTAACATTGTATTTATAGTTGAAAAGTTATAGTTGTTACATTAATGGTGGTATTATCAATTAGCTATTGTAGCCTGCTGAGATATCATACACCCTAATAAGATAAGTATCCACGAGTCAATTAGACCTCTTTCACAAACTATTTGTTATTCTACTCATATTGGGAAGTCTATATAATTATACAATTGACTAATAATATAAGAACTCAAATCTAAGGCTTATTTACTTGTGAACTCCAATTCTCTTGTATTGATATTGGTAAGGTGGTGAATACCTTGTCTTCACATAGTTGAACTTTTATTATTAAGCAATTAAATTCTTCACTCATTAATAAAAATAATATGTATTATAATTAATGAAATCATGTAATTTATAAAATTTATACATAATCTTGAATTTGATGTGAATTTTTGGTTATTCTTATCTATATCATTTAGAACTAGTTTCTTCTTTCATCATAATTACATTGATAATAATCTTTGGTTGCAGTAATTTTGTAACTATCAAAATTTATACTTGGCAAACTAAATATTCTATAATGATTATTTTTCCTTTATAAAATTAATAAAAAAGAAAAACCTCTTATACATTATATTAGTAATTAGGTTTTTTTGTTATTTGATTTTTTTTTTTATTTCTTTCTTGTTTTCTATACACACTAAAACAACCTTAAACAGAAAGCAAATAATTCACATACATACACACACACACATATATATATATATATATATATATATCTAGATGTATGTATAGTTGATTAAGTAAAAAATACAAATAATAATAAATTTATAAAAACATGACGACATTAGAGAAGAAATATGATGAGAACTATAATTCTTACCGCTCAATATATTTTTAGTTATTATTTTCAACAAAAAGGTGGAAATAAAATGTAAACAGACTATGTTCAATGGATATATATATATATATATATATAGGCCTGTATAGATTAATGTAGGCGTAACTATTTTAACAATATTTGTAAACCTGTATTTTAAATATTATCAGTTCAATTACAAATAATTAGAGGACTTTTAAGTACTTTCATTGTAAACTTGGTTTATCAAAAAACTATTATTTTTCATTTCAAAAAACTTATTCTGTATAAATAATGAAATTATAGCCAAAAAAAGAAAGTTATGAATTCAGAAAGAAATTCTTAGATTTTTATAGAAGATACTAAAAGATATCATTATCTTTTAAATGTATATACCAACAATTGATGATTGTGTGTGTTTGTATAAATACATACATGTGTATGTACAAACACTCATGAAGTTGTATATTTTATTTTCATTAAAATAAATATTAAATTATTACAAAAATAGGAATAAAAATAAAACCCCATATAACTTGTTAAGTTGTAATATCAAATTTATCTCTTTGTGTGTACCGTGTGACTTGAAGTAAGTCTACAAAAACGTATCAAAAAAGTTTACAGAAATTTCATATTGGATAAAAGGCGCATATTTGATGTTGGAATATTGAGTGAAACAAGACTCTGTTATTCACTCTGCAGTACTGTCATTCTGATTTCAATTTTGCTATTTCAACTTACCATTGATTTAATTTTAAAATTAATTTGAACATTAAATTTTTTTGACGTCACTTGCCACCAAGGTACTCAAATACATAAATTAATTGAATATTGTGAGTCTCCCTTTGCGTACATGAGCAAACAATACATATTTTTTCTGCACATGATTCAAACAGAGATGCATTCCAATATTTAAATTTTTATTATTTTATTAATTTTCGTTTCTCTATGGATTATTTGTTCACAATATTCTACTATAATGCAATCAAAATCAACATAATTATTTAACAAAAATCACACTAATTCTTCAATATTTTAAAATCTACATAATTTGTTACACAGCTGGAATATATCATTGACCATCTAATTTATTTTAAAATTATCCACCCAATTAATAGAAGATTTTTTCAATCATCATCAAAATTAGTATTATTTAAAACAAGGATACATATATACATGTCTGTATTTAATACATTGAAGAATTAGTGTGACTTTTGTCAAGTAATATATATATACACGCACATGTCTGTATTAAATAATACTTGAATTATTTAACGAGCCCCATTTTTGTTCAATTTGACTGAGTACTGTATGTTCTCAGTCAAGGATTAATATAGGCTTCTCTAATGTTTGGTATGTTTATTGGAATATAAATGTTTGATTTATTTCAAAAAATAAATAATCTATTGCTTGTTTTATAACCAAAATCGGAAGAGAGAAAAAGAAATAAAGAAAGTAAAATATGATGCAACATAGAAAAGCAGAGATGGGACATATAGTAAACATTTCCTGGCCCAGACTTGGATTGTTTGAGGTCCTCAAAAGGAAGAGATGGAGGAAACACAAGAAGAAGGGGATGGGTGGATGAGAGAATTAACAGAAGCAGGGTCATGGTGGATACTTTCATCCGACGATTGCTTCGGCAAGCGAGGCGTCCTTCCATCCTTCCTTCCTTCCTTCATGGTTTGCTATCCAGCAGCGGGAGTTCTTCCCGCACCGACGTGGCAGAGAATAATCACCACACCTTATCATCTGGCTAACAGGAGATAAGAGAATTCCCCCACCCGGCCCGTCCCAAGCGTAGCCCGCGATTACGTCCATTTGCCGCATCTGTCCCCCTCCCCCGCATATAGTCGGGTGTGGTTGAGAAGTAGAGTTTGAGCTGCAGAAGAATTTGAGCTATGGCGCACAGCTATGGCACAATGCTGCGTCCGTCGTCGTCCTTGCTTCAAGCTCCTGCTCCACTGTTCGACCAGGATTGTACCGTCACTGTACACACGCACTCATCCAAGTTTGGTAGCAAGAATTGGTTGTCAGGGGTTCAGCTTGTGGCGGGCAGTTTGAGTGTCAAGCGATCCCGGAGGTCGGCATTGTTGTCGTGTCACGCGGTGGCTACTGTGGAAGCGGAGGGTAGCAATGGCACTGCTCGCATGGATAGTGGCGAGGAGAAAAAGGAGGAGAAGTTGTATGGTCGGCAATTCTTTCCGCTGGCATCTGTGGTGGGACACGACGCCATCAAGTCGGCGTTGCTGCTGGGAGCTGTAGACCAGTGCATAGGAGGTATTGCCATAGCCGGGAGGCGGGGAACTGCTAAGACTGTCATGGCTCGAGGGTTGCACGCCATTCTGCCGCCGATTGAGGTGGTGGCTGGCTCTATGTGCAACGCAGACCCGAACAAACCAGAGGAATGGGAGCAGGGATTGGCGGAGAGGCTGCAGTACAACGATGACGGGAGTATCAAGACGGAGGTCGTGAAGGCGCCGTTTATTCAAATTCCTCTCGGCGTGACTGAGGATCGTTTAATAGGATCCGTGGACGTCGAGGAGTCTGTGAGAACAGGGACGACAGTGTATCAGCCGGGTTTGCTGGCTGAGTGTCACAGAGGAGTGCTATACGTGGATGAGCTTAACCTCCTTGATGACAGTATTAGTAACCTGCTGTTGAATGTGTTGACGGAAGGAGTCAACATTATTGAAAGGGAGGGAGTGAGTTTCAAGCATCCCTGTCGGCCTCTCTTGATTGCGACATGGAACCCTGAGGAAGGCGAGGTAAGGGCTCACCTGCTCGATCGCATTGCAATCAACCTGACCGCGGATTTGCCTTTGTCATTTGAGGATCGAGTGAATGCTGTGGGAATTGCGACGGACTTTCAAAACGCAGCTGCCAGGGTTATGGGAGAATCCGCGGACGCCACAGAGCAGGCCAAGACGACCGTAACCCTTGCACGAGAATGGTTGCAGGATGTCACAATTAGCAGGGAGCAGGTAAAATACATTGTGATGGAGGCCATACGTGGGGGCTGCCAGGGCCACAGGGCTGAGCTTGCCGCTGTGAGATGTGCCAAGGCGTTGGCTGCCCTGGAAGGACGTGATAGAGTTGGTGCTGACGACTTAAAGAAAGCAGTGGAGCTAGTCATTCTCCCACGTTCTATGGTAATGGACATGCCACCAGATCAAGGACCTCCTCCACCACCCCCACCTCCCCCACCACCAAGTAACCAGGATGAGGACCAAGAGGACAAGGAAGAAGAAGAGGAGGACAAGGAGGACGAAGATGAAGAGGATAAAGAAGACCAGGAGAACGAGGTGCCTGATGAATTTATTTTTGATGCAGAAGGTGGTCTTATGGACCCTAAGCTTTTGTTTTTCGCACAACAAATGAACAGGAGACGAGGGAAGGCCGGCCGTGCGAAGAATGTCATCTTCTCTGAGGATCGTGGTCGCTATATTAAGCCCATGATTCCCAAAGGACAAGTGCGGAGACTGGCTGTGGATGCTACATTGCGTGCTGCTGCTCCTTATCAAAAGCTGCGGAGGCAAAAAGCTGAAGAATCTGGGGAATATCGGAAAGTTTTTGTAGAGCAAGGAGACATGAGGTCGAAAAGAATGGCTCGGAAGGCTGGAGCCCTAGTGATTTTCGTCGTGGATGCGAGTGGCAGCATGGCTCTCAATAGAATGAATAATGCGAAAGGTGCCGCGATGCAGCTCTTGGCCGACAGCTACACCAGCAGAGACCAGGTCTCGATTATTCCTTTCCGTGGAAACGAGGCAGAGGTTCTTCTTCCCCCTTCCCGATCAATTGCTATGGCAAGGAATCGACTTGACAGGCTTCCTTGTGGTGGTGGATCTCCACTGGCTCACGGTTTGACCACCGCTGTGAG
Source organism: Physcomitrium patens (assembly GCF_059467195.1). Lineage (NCBI taxonomy): Eukaryota > Viridiplantae > Streptophyta > Bryopsida > Funariales > Funariaceae > Physcomitrium > Physcomitrium patens. The sequence goes on along the minus strand of NC_143424.1, from coordinate 16,558,070 downwards.
GGTCGGCATGAATGCGGAGAAGAGCGGGGATGTAGGGCGAATTATGATTGTGGCTATCACCGATGGGAGGGCAAATGTTACTCTGAAGAAGTCTACGGGAGATGAGGAGGCCAACAAACCAGACGCCCCGAAACCTACCCAGAAGGAGCTGAAGGATGAGATACTGGAGGTTGCCGGAAAGATTTACAAAGCGGGTATGTCGTTGCTGGTCATAGATACGGAGAACAAGTTCGTCTCCACAGGTTTTGCTAAAGAGATCGCTCGAGTTGCACAAGGGAAGTACTACTATTTGCCCAATGCATCTGACGCTGTGGTTGCAGCTGCCACAAAGGAAGCGCTCACAGGTTTGAAAAGTCAGTGAAGGGGCATTTTAGGGTCATGATTGTTTAACTTGAGTTACACCACCATCATATGATTGATGGGATTTTGATATAAATTTTTTTTCTTCTTAAATAATTCTTTTGAAGTGAAGAATATCATCTTGAAATTTTGTTTATCCTAATATATTTATTAATCGTAGAAAAATCATGCATGTAAAAGTATGGAATGCATCTATTTTTGAAGATGCATCAATTTGTTAATTTTTTCCGACGTCTCAGTTTTTAATGAATAATGAAAATAGACATTAATTTTGTCAAGTGTGTACAAAATATCATCATTTATATTCACAACGTGGATGAGATGCTAATACTTCATTTATTTCAACTTTTCTTTTTACAAATCTTCTCTCTAGTTTTGATCCTCAAATGTGAAATTTACATGTAAAACATATAATTTGAAGAATGTAAAAAGTCATTCAATTTTTATATAAACCATTCAGGGTGAAGAACGTACGAAATCAAGGTGATGAAACTTAAATTAGTAGAATTGAACAATGTAAAATTTTAGTTAACATTGATACTGTATAGGCAATTGAAAGAATAATATACCAATGATAATAGTATCAATAGACGGTCCTTGTATACACAATGACAGCATTTGAAGTATGTTTTACATACTATCTATGAGACTTTACAATATTAATGTACGTTTTGTAATTTTTAATTGTAAAAAAGACTTTCATGTGAACTCTGGGAATAAAAATCTACTATCGTCAATTGGTTTGAATTCTATGAATCAGAAATTTGACTGAGTTTAAACAAATTTAAAGCAGTATTTATGGTGTATTACCCCAAACCAATATAAAATATTTCAAAAGTAAAGCATAAAATACCTATTGCAAAACATACAAAATCTCTATTATATCATGAAAAATATTCTAAAAAACAATTTGTCAAACACATGTTCATTCTATTCTCTAAAGTTAAAAAATTCCTTGTTTTTAAGATTGTTTTTAAGATTGATCATTTTTATAAAATAGAAAGAGTTTTAACTCTGCAGTTAGATAATATAAGTTGTAATACTTTTGCGGTTATACTTTGAAAAACACATAAACCAGGTTTTGACTTTATAATCATGATTTCAACAAAAGTCTTATAAAAAAATCTTTCATATATTAAATGATAATTTTACTCAATTTTTATCGACTTATTTTGTAAGATTTTAACTGTGATACTAGAAATTACAAATAATTAAATTAAAATATCCAATACAATAAAATTATATAATAAAATCAAACAAAGTGATCAATTTAATTTTAAGAACTAATGATTTAAATTGAAATTCAAAATTTAATATGAAGAGAAAATTTAATAACTTCAAATCAATGTGAAAGACTTTGAAGTAAATTTTATAATAATTTTTTTACTATCTAGATGAAAACTGTTTTAAGCCACATTAAAATATAAAAAACTTAAAAATTAATTATACTATATTTTGAAAATCTTTATTAAATATTTTTTATAGATTAAAGAATAAAAGAAATTAATAAAGAAATAAAGAGTTAAAAAAATTCAAAATAACTATGAGGTTGTAATATGGTCTTTTATTTATTTATTTATTTATTTCTAGAAAGAATATTTCTACAATGTATAATGACTTTAAAATAAGTAAAACTAATCTAAATAATATCATGTGTAAATTTGTAATTCAATTACTATCAATTATCTAAATTCATGTTTTAAAAATGATTTCAAGTTCTTATGAATTTTTTACTATGCATTTAGGATTGGTTCTTATTTGATTAAATTTCTTAAGTATTTAATATGGATGCAATAAGAGTAAGAAACTCTTCCAATGTGCTTACTAAGTACCTTTTAAAAATGATTGGAACCAACATTCCTTTATTTTGTCTTTGTACTATTATCATAATATTATCAAGTATACTTTGTTCTTTTCTTAAATGATTTATGAAGTATTTTGTGGAAAAACTAGACCATAGCCACAAACTTTTATCCTATTCTTTTGTTCATTCTATTTACTTCATATTGACTAAGAAACAAGAGAAAGTTGTCACCAAATTATTTGATTTTGATGTGCATCTCAAAAACCTCTAGACTCACTTATCCAATATAGATGATGAAGCAAAAGTACCAATAAAGAAATTGTATAATTTGCACCAAAAGAAAAATTTCAAGAAATTAGCAAACATAACTCAAATAGATGTATAGTTGAAATATTTCAATTTAGTGTCTTTTTTATGCAAAGTAAAAAAAAGATATAAATAGATATGTCTTATGTTTCTTCTTTGTCCATTCCAAACCCATAAAACTTTTGCATACTTACCATGAGGTATTCCTTTTATATGCTACATAAAAAACTAATAAGACCAATTTTATTTTGGACTCAATATTATTAAATTCACAATTTTTTATACATTGTTTTCTTTAATCTTTGTCTTTATGAAAATCAATGAAGAATGTTCATATACCATCACCATTATGTTTTTTTAATGGCTTTTCTATTCCAATCACATAACAAAAGTTTTCATTGTAGATTAGAAGCTTGCTTTGATGAATACCTTAGATGATTAGTTTGCAGATGTTGATATTTTGATTTATATTTGGAACATTGAAAAAAATAGATTTGCAAAATATAAAGAATGTTTTCTTAACGAGTCAAGCAAATTTTTACTAATTTTAAAAAAATTAAATATTGATAAGCCTTTAACATCATTATCCATAATTTATTTCAAAATTTTAAATAAAATATAATTGATTTTAATCTTTTCTTCTCATTGATTAAATCATAAATAGGATATTAAAAAAGAGCTCAATAAGAATCGGTCTTTTCTACAATAAAAGTACTAAAATTTATCTAATATTATTAAATACCTTTGAAACACTTAGATTTTGCCACACAAGAAAAAGTTTCTTAATATATTAACAAACTTAATTTGGTACTTTAGGCACCATATAATATTATGAAGAAAAAGAGCTTATAGCAAAGTAAAGAATATATGGCAACCAAAAGAGAGAATTTGATGAATTGTTATGAAGCTATTAATCAATCTATTCAAAACTTACATATTGAATATTACTCAAAACTAAGAAAGCAATAACTAAAGATTTTAATCTTTGCCCAACCAAATCCCATGTAGATATGCCTTTCAAATTGTTAACATAAAAATCTCCTACTATGTTCTTTGAAAAGTCCATGTTTAAGTAAGGGAATATTAATTTTTAATTTTTTTGAAGTTCTTAATATTCATGTTATAACTTCTTCTTTTTTGTAATTAGAAGGTGCTAAAATCTTACTTATACTAAAAAAAAAAAAAAACATATAAAAAGAAAGATAAGTTTTATAGTATTTGCAAATAAATTGGAGATTATTAGATATTGAAGCTATGCCTACCATTAAGAAGAAGAGTTTCCAAAAAATACTAATAATTAAGACTATGGCTTCAAATTCTTTCTTTTTTATAATTATTATTAGTATATATATATATATTTTTAACAATCTATGTGATTGATCTAAGGTCAAACAACCTTTGTGCTACTAATTACTTATCAAGTGATAAAACATATGAGTCATGTGAGCCTTCAACAAGTAGAAGTAGATGGATATTAAAATGTACCTTAGGAGATAGAATTGTAAGGTGAAAGGAAAATGATAACAACAAATTTTGATGGCATTAAGTTCTTGAAAAACATATGCTCTCATCAATATATATGTAGAATATATTGCATTAGTTTGTTGTTGCCACTTTTGGTAGTTATTTGTTTAATTATCCAAATACTTTAATCATCAATTCAATCCCAATTAATAGACATATACTTCTTAAAGGCCAAGTTGAATGGTACAATAATAAATAGTTTTAGAACATTAGTTAGATAGAAATGACTTTGTTTTGTAGGAGATCCTAATTTGGAATTATAGGATAAAGCTTACATGAAATAATATAGGAACAAGTCACTATAAATAAGTGGATCATCTTAATGGCATTGTTGTATTTTATAAAAATTAGCTTTAAGATGCACTAGACATTTAGATATGGAAGGATTTAATTTTACCTTGAAATTGGATTTCAAATCCAAAAAATAATACATAATATGTTTAAACACACCTTTTTAGCAATCTTAAACGACCAAGTAAGCTTCCAATTATGCTAAGTATCACTTATCAATCTTAAAAAAAATTATAGAAGAATCTTCTTATACTATAATCAATTCTAAATAAACCTTAAAAAATATTCGAAAATCATAATTGAATCATACAAAAAAACCTAACCAATCTTTAAAAAACTATAAAGAAATCATAATAAAATAAATAAATAAATAACTTAAATTAATCTTAATCAAATATTAGTCAATCCTAAAGAAATTTTAAGTAAATCCTATTTGAATCCATTCTTTAATAAATTATAACCAAATTTTAATCAAATTCTAACCTAAATTTGAAAAAATTCTGAAAATTGAAATTAAACATCAAATAAATCATAAGAAATACTACTTAAACTCTAAATAAATTTTATAGAAAATTTAAAATTTCAATAATTTTTTTATATAACTATTGAACTTGATTCAGATTCTTCACACTTCTTAATTTACTAATTGAAAACAAGCATACAAAGTTTGAAGAGAATCAAACTAATAGATTAGAAGAAAATATTCACAATTTACTTTGGTGTTGGTTTTCGTCCTTATTCAACCTTAGTGTCAAACTTCTAGCATTAATATCTCATTTTTAAACATCTTAATTATTTTCAAAGTCTGCATAAATATTAAAAGTAAGTCATAGAAAACAACCTTTATTTTGCAAAACCCTTATAAAATCATCATCAACTAAAATCCATCAAAACCAATACTCTAAAAAACCTTATCAAATTTTCTCTTTATCTTGTTCTTTGATTAATAAAATAGGACCATATTTGCTATAGGTGCACGTTTTTGTGCCTGAAGGTTTGATTTTGACCTTGATGCACAAGTGATCTTCTATGTGTACGATCTAAGATTTTTTTTACATAATTTTTGCTAAAAGCTACTTAAGACTTCTACCAATATATCTTAATTGGTAGAACTATTAAAAATATAGTTTTAAGTTATTTAAATATAAAAATATTAGGATTAGAGATTTTTTTTTTTTATGATTTATGTATTTATTAGAACTAAGAAATGTTTATAAAATACAAGGATCTTATTAGAGAAAAAGTTATAAAAATGGAGTTACAATAAGTCTCAGAAGCAATTATCTTATTTGGATTACTATTAAGTATTAATGTTTAATTATTGAAACCAATGTCTAAATTTTCCTTCTATCTATATGTATTAATTATAAAAAATTATAATATTAATTAGTAGTAAAAAAAAAAAAAAAAAAAAAAAAAAAAAACATGAAAAAGAACTTCATGTCTTTTTAATTATATATGTAAAAAATAAGATTTATATTTGATTAAAATTCATTTTATTACTATAAAAAATCACGAAGGTAAAAAAAGAGAGGCTTAAATTGATATTTGTATTATAAAAAATATATATTTATTTAAATTTTTATTTAAATTTTATTTTTAAGAAATTTTTTTAAAAATTAGAAAAAATTTCAAGACTCAAGTAAAATTGACTTTTACTACTTTGGAAGCCATTATAAAGGAATGGAGGAAGGTTTGAAAACCATACATGGTTCTTAAGCTAATTGGATGTTTTTGATCACCATGGTGAAGTCAAAAGTATAGAAAAATAGTTCTACATATAAAAAATAGGAGGACCAAGAGTTAATATAGTCCTTGTAGGAAGGGAAGTGTACAAGTCATGTATGGGCTGTAACACTTTGGAAATAGGTAGGAGGATAAGACTAAGGCCTCAAGGTCTCTCTATAACATGTGAGTCTTAATCAGGCTTGAACTTTTGATCTACAAGCAAGTTATCTTTGTCATAAAATATCTTTATCTAATTTTTTAACTATTTATCTCTCATCTTTAAATCTTTGTAACTTATAGTAAATTGGATTTATATTTCTTTTTAATGTCATTGGAAAGATAATAAAATTTCCTATCTAAAAATATAAGTTATTTTTTATTTTTATATTTTAATAGATGAAAATCTAGTGAGCACACTATGACTATGCTTTAGAGTGTGTACTTGCTTGAATACATTTATTTTACTTGTTTTATATTTATTCTTCTTTTGTTTGTGTTAATTGTTTGTCTCACTTCACACCACCAATTAGAAGCAGCTCTTAGTTGAGATCATCTGATAATTTGAATTGAAAGGTGAATTTTACCTTCACACTATTCTCTAGTTTTATCTAGTGATGCATATTTTATTATTTTTTTCTAATTTACTTTATTTTGTCTTGTTTATGGCCTCATACAATAAGTAAAAACTCTTTTCACAAAAAGATAACGTTAAAACTAAACTAATTTTACTACATCCTTAATTTTTAGATGTGTTTCTTAAGTAATTTGCTACTATCTTTACAATTTAGCTTATATGTTATAATTTCTCTTTTTCTCTTCACAACATGACAACATTACATGTTTTTGCCAAATTCAACAAATGAGTTTGTAGCCAGAATGATATCTATGACCATAGCAATAATATTTGTGGCCTTAACTGAAACCTTATTAGTTTAGAGCCGATTTTATATTTCCAGCAACTGAATAATTAATATTTGAATTATGTATGATATTATTAATCACGTTTTATCGAAATATTAATAGCACTGTAAGTTATATGTTGTAACCTAATAAGAATAATATGTTGTAAACATTTCAAATTTACTTTTACACATTCTAAAGTTACAGCAATTTAACCAGTTAGTGAGGATCACAGAATTGGATGTCTATTATTATGTGGTGCAACTGTATCTGTGACCAGAATTCAAAATTGAATACTATCCACTCAAAGAATTAAGAAGTTTGAGGCAGTTAGTCTTCGATTGTTCATGCAAATACTTGAAACGGTTGAAACCAAGTGATGTCTAGATTAAGTATTCTAAACTAGGAACTAACATTCTTTGTTTCACACTAACTTCGGCTGCAAACCAGCTCCACTTCACAATGTTCACTTCGCAGAATGCAACTTTAGATTTCCATGTTGCTGATCTTCCACACAAATATGAAATAAGAATACTAAGCCAGCGACCATATGGTCTCGTGCTTCGATGATTGTAACTGCATGGTACACTTCCACAAAAGGGATAGTCTAGTCCTCAAAAGAAAAGGTTTAAGGAATGATTTATAGCACAGTTCTATAGCACAGTGTTAATATGCAACGCCCTCAAAAGAGAGTATGCCATCTGCTTCACCAGCACTTGACCGCCTGAACGCTCACCGTCACGACGATCTTCAATCAATCTTTGTAGCTTAGTTGGCAAATCATGTTCCACAATTAATTGCTTTGGGCGAGGGTGGTGTTCGTAAACAGCCTGCTCATCCACGTTCCACAACAAGGCCAGAATGAAACACATTTAAAAAATATTAAATCACAAAGCCGAAGTGGTAGTTCTCGACAAAAATAAATAAACAATCAAGTAGGCAAATTATTGATTGATACCAAGAACGGAAAGAAAATGAAGCTCATATTCGCAAACACAAGTATTGTTACGGCCTAAAGCAGAAACACGAAGCTTAAATATGAAATTTAGTCAGGTGGCGTACTCTGATCAACTTGAGCAGGGTGAGTCGAGCTATAGCATCTTGGTTCTCGAGACGTGCTACCAACAATGGTGTTAAACCGGAGACTGCCAATGCAGTGTTCAACCTAACTGATTTGCTGCCATCAGAACCACACCAAGAAAATTCAAAAAAACCAGCTACACTGGCACCAATGATTACAATGTGCTTCTCAATAGATCGTAATGTCAGCATCTCATGTTGCTTGCAAAGCCTCAGAAGGCATAACAATGTACTGTAAAATAGAACCTTCGAGGTACAGGCTGCCTGTAACTGTTATCAATTCAGTTTGCAATTTAATCTAACAAGCATTTTCTGAAGGTTGATATGCAGGTTTATAAATATACTAAACGGAAACGTACGGTATGCAACTCATGAGAAAGCACTATTAATTGTTATAAGAAATCTCAGCATTGTACACAAAGATGAAGCAATTCACAAAAAGGTCTGACATACCTAATAATTTTAAGAAATGGTTCGAGAATGTGAACAAAAGAGGGGGCCCCACAGGACTGAAAGAAGGCAACCAGTCTCTGCAAAGCGTCTTTCTGTAGCAATGCTTGTTCCACCTTCCGCTGCTCATTATCATGTGCCAGACACACAGCCAAGGAGTCTAGCGCAGTCACTGCCCAAACCTCGTCATCTAGAAGACTTAGATAAAAGTCCAAGCCCCTGTTGGTTCGTAGTAATTCCCTGTAGTTTGCCATGGAAAAGCAAAGTTCCAAACTGATATCACAAAATGATCCTCTACTTCCTCAATCTCACTCCAGATATTAGATTAAGAAGAAGAGAAAGCAATTATCTCAAAAAATGCTGATTTTACTTTGGCAATAAAAGGGAGTACAAAACAAAAATTAACTGTCATGTGCGTTAGGAGATAAACCCAATAGCACACATGAGCCATGTAGTGTAATAAGCACACCTAGTAGTCCGAGAAGCATGAGCCATGTCGCATAGTAATGGAAGCGCAAATTGCTTCAGAGGCGAATTTATCTTTATGAAATGCATCAAATGAGGAATAATGCCACATTCCGCTGCCTGCTCTTGTCGCCGCTTGTTAATTTTGCATAGGTTGTGCAATGCATTTAGCACCTGCATGTAGAGGTCATAGCAGTGAGTGGTTCATTGACCAGATATCATGCAGACACAGCCAAGCAACGCTACGTGCAGCACGACTCAGAAACATGTCAAAAACGCTATCCAGCTCATCATCCCTTTGGAGTAGCTAACAGAGGGATTAGCTTTACAGATACACCTGCATACCTGGTTGTGAATCCGACCCACATAAGGGCCATCACGAGCCTCAAGAAAAGGGATCAAGTGCTTCATTGCCTCTGCAAGTTGCAAATACTCAAGTGTGAACGGATCTTGTGATAGCTGCTTGATGCACTCTAAAATCTGCACAATGAAGATAAACCTTCAGGAGACAACGAAACACGACAATTAATTGAACTTCAGTACGCATTCTCTAAGACCGTAGTGATTACTTTACTGCGAGATTTGGTAATACAAGTCCACCATCAAATTCCTTTTCATGTTCAGTTCAAGTGTGATTTACCCAGGCCCGTCGTCAGTTTATACATCCAGTAACGAAAACTCACATAACATTTCCATCACCTAAGCTAATCATAGTAATATTCATACATAAGACATAACTAACACGTCTACAAATTTCTGCTAAACTAATTTCAAGAGTAATCCACACTGGTTGTTTGAAAATAACACGAAAAGCAACCAAAGATAGCAAAAGAAAAAGAATTGGGGAAGAAAAGACAAACCCATGGCACCTTTATAAGTATTGGTGGTGGTAGTGTATTAAGCATCTGAAGAAGACGCTGCAAAAGACTTGTGCTACACATGTGCTTTTTAACAGCCGTATCTGCACGAGAAAACTCCAGTAACAAATTTGCCACCTTCCCCAGGTATTCTTGAGCTTCCTCAGGATTATGTGTTTCCTGCAGTCGAGATAGCTGACCTGATGTAGTTTGAGAGGTAGAACTTGACGTGTTGGCTGCAGGTTCTGCCTGAAACCAAACCACATAGCACAACCATCCCCATGAAAATGAAATACATTTAAAAAGAATTATACAAACACTGATTGCACTCAATCCATAAAAGTACATTATACCCATATCTACTAAATCTACAAACTTCCATACCAAATTGTTGGTCTAATAATTACGAACATAAGACTGCGAGTGGAAACCTGGAGTGAACAGTTACTGAAAGAAAACTTACTGTATTTGATAATGCTCCTGAAAGCTTTAGATTCATACGGGCTGATGGTGATGGGGAAAGCTTGGCCGATGGTGAAAGGAAGCCAGTGCCACCCCACCCATATTTTGGAGAAGGAATATGACTCATCTCTAAAGTCCCACCTAACTTCTCATTGTCTGCACAGCATTACAGTATTTATAAGAATGCAGGTAAAGCCGCAACTTTCTACAACGCAAGTATGCCAAATCACGGATAGCTAATAAACATCAAAGAAGAAAATCACTCTCTAAGAAATGGACGATGCGAAAGCAGTAATCTCGATGTCGGATGTGCTACATGATAGTCACATTGGCACTGAACAAGACCAGAGGGTGATGGTAAGAGAGAAAGGAAAGAAGGATTTCTAGAGATAGAGAGGTTATACTCGCAGTCAGAGGTTATTCTGCGAACAACTCATTCTGCGAGGCACCAGTTGACCCGTTGAAGTCGTAAAGGAGTTCTGGTACAACAAATGCAACCCAGACTAAACATATGAACCTACTATCAATGACGAGCCAATAACATGTCTGCGAAACTAGCTTTGATTCAGTCTAAATTACCATTCATTTTTCGTACAACTCCTGAATGATGTAGTGTCGGCAATACGCTCTCTCTGACTGAGACTTGTTTCAAAGGGTCAAGAAGCCCCGAAACAGGCTTCATATGAAGATCCTTGTCGATAAGATTCAAGATAGATGGAGAGTGCTGCATTTACATCGATTGTAGCTTAATCAGACAGATTACCAAATAAATATAAAATATGGAAACCAGATCAGTGAGTACTATTCATCAAATTAAGATTAAAGTTGACAATGGACACAATCTCAACATACACTAACTAATACGGATAGACTCGATATACTTGATATTAATGCCTAGGTTCGGCAGCTTCACGCATATTCCCAATAATAAAAATATATCTAGCAGACGCGCGCTTCTGATACCGCGAAAACTTTCAAGTGAGAACCAACCTCGTCAAGATGAGAAGTATCCACCAACCCATTCATACACCTAGGTGTACCCCATGCTTCATCCGCCAGAAGCGGCCTTGCCTCACCATCTGACCTTGCTTCGTCATCTCTTTCCCTTCGACAACCATCACCACCCAAAACCCACGTACTTTCTCCGTAGCCTGGTTGAAAGGGGTCCGAGAGTCGCTCAGATGAAATCGCCAGTTTCATATGAGTCAAATGACCGGAATGTTGCCCAGTATACTCCAACTGTCCAGGTAAGTTTTGCCACGAAAACTCAGGTAATCCACATGCCCGATGGGCCTGCCAAGGCAGCATCCTGGACGAATCTCCATTATTTAGTCCAAGCAGATTTCTCTGGTTACCATCGTGAGTTACTCGTACGGGGGTGTGATCCAATTGTCCAGAACGAGACCGGAAAACTTCCTTATTGACAATTCTTGACTGATCTATAGGGCCTGATTGCGACTTTACAAACGCTTTTTCGCTGCTGAGCGGACGAGATTGCTCAGTGGTCATTGATCCATTAGGCACCCGAGAGGCCTCGTTAAGAGTATGAAGAGTGTCAACTAATCGAGCAAGTATACTGCTTCTTGCAAATATGTGACAAAAATCATTTTTTAGGCTTAATCCTGGAAGTTCCAAGACCTGCCAGATACCATCAATGGCCATATGCACCATTTCCCTGCATACAAGATACAGAGGCATCTTAGAAAAAGCTATAAGCACGACCTTCAAGCATGTAGTCGGATCAAGTACTGACTCCCATTTCAATCAAACATAAATATGACTTCACTGACTTGTTTACGGGTCTACAAAATCTCGTTGTTACCTTCTAACTCGTAGATTGTGAGTGAGTTAGATTCTGTAAGGAATTATTCAATTAATAAATCTTACTGTTTGTCATTGATTTTCATATCCTAAAAATAAAAATAAAAAGGATTCATTTGCAAAATAAAACTAACAGGTGTATGAAGGTGACTACTAGGTTTTAGATCTTGTAGCATCTGTAAACTGGAAGTAGGAATAATACAGACGACCTGACCTGTGTCTTGCGTAATCTTTCTCCAAGAGACCAACTAATACTGGGAGGCCCCGGCATGCGATGAACATTTGTAGAGTCAAAGAACTGCATCAAACCCAAAATAGAATTAGGACAAATGTAATGCCTATATTGCAGACGTAATAAATGTGAAAGATTCACTTCATTTAGCACAAAAGAACAGTTGTAGAGAATTCACGTATAAACCCAAAAAATTTGCACTGCACAACTTCATTGCAAAGCAACTAGGAGAACAAAAACCCAGCATCTTACACAAGTTTACAACCTAACTTATTGATTAACATTGAAACAAGAATGTAGTAAAACCACCTTTTGTGGCAAATTTTCTGTACAAAGTATGCTGCCTGCATGCGCATCTCCTTTGAACACTCCGGACTTGCAAAACTCATCATTATAGGAATCTGAAGAGCAGCATAATTATATTAATAGTAGTGACCTTCGGGAAAAGTCGAGTCATATTCATGAGTTTCTGCTACCATTCGTTCTAGAAATAATTTTCAAACTAAAAAAATACAGAAACTGACAGGAGTAGCAATATAAAAGCCAATTTCTAGCACAAGCATGTACTAAGCATAAAACAAAATAGACGACAAGACTCACCAAGCCAGCACGACAAGCACTTTCTAGAAGTTCAACATTGTCGTCTGTGATCAGGTTCAACACTTGCAATACTGCATGTATGACCTGTTTAAGAAAATTCAACATAAATGAATTCATAGAAGAGGCTCGTTACAAGATATAAACAAATTTGTACAAATAATACAAAATCACGTTAACACAAGAAATGCTGTACCCTATTGTTGTTCATATCCAGCATGTCCATGAGTGGAATGAGGCCATGGGGCTTCATAAAATCCTGTTTTTGTTTTGGAAATTCTCGAAAGATGCTGGATAGCTTCTGACAAGCTGCAAGAATGACCTCCTCTGTCTCATCTAATTTCAGCATTGCCATCAGCCGACTTACTTCTAAGGCCTGCACAATACATTTATACATCAAACTGGGTCAGCAGCCCATCGGTCGAACTACAATATGGCAATGTACAAGAGTATGCAAAAGCAAAATAACTTATCCACGAAGACAAGGAGTTGAAAAGAATAGATGGAAAGGAACGAATCGCAGATCCTGTGGAGGTACGATGCCATACGAATTGCCCATAGTTCTAAAAAAATACAAACTCGCTAGCTAGTACTTGTAAGTTAAACCAAAATTACCTGTTTGGCTAAGTACTCACTACCCTCTGTCCTGATCACCATGCCCTGCATCAAAGAACGACAAAATGATTAGTTCAATATCACCTCAAACAATTAATGTACTTAATAGGCTTCCAGATTCTGCTACACGATGACCTTGGAGCAAAAATGTACGAACACCCTTACATATTGTAAGAATGCCTAAGAGTAGAAATTCCGAACACATCTTATCGACGTAGCTTACCAGGCCAGTCCTGACACTATCATCATCATCAAGATCGATTGAACTTTCATATCCATTTGTTTTTGCAGTTAATAAACTCTCGGCTTCAGCTTGACTCTGAGCCGTCTTGGCCTTCATCTTTGCAGCAGTGGCATGAATTTCTAAAGAAGGGCCTCCACGAGGAGGTAAGCCATGATTAGGGACGGCTGGAACTGAAGGAGAAGCTTCATGTGACCCAAAGAAAAGACCATTTGTATTGTCATCCAATGGTCCGTCAGTAAACTTGCTGGAATGGACAGTAGAAGGTTTTACTGCCTGCATGTATTTGAAGAATTTCAATCAGCACACGAGAATTACGGCAACTAAACAGACAGTGTGAACCACGTTTTAAGGTTTTACAATACGAAACAGTTGGATCCAACGTTCACACAGTTCCTACAATTCTATGGCAATTGTCTCAAGGACATACGAAAATGTGCAAGTACATGTGATAACCGCCATTGGTAAATCGTGTACACCTTACTTGATAGTACTAATGCCACTCATAGAAAAAATATGGCATCTCCCAACCCACCATACGCACCATAAAGAGAGTTCGACAAAGACAAAGGGGTGGAGATAAGATAACGAGACCTGCGTTGATACATGATTTCCATTTACTTCTGTTTTCATTCCATGGATATCATTTTTCCAAGTACAAATTTCTGTTCCCGACAAGGAGTCTTTCAATTCCGCATCCTTTTGACCTGGAAGAAGATGAGAAAATTTTCCAGAAGTACTCCGCATCACATTTGCTTCACATTGAGCATGCTCCTCAGGGCCACCGGATGTCCTTCGAAGGACTGTATTATGCACAAGCGGCTCTGGGGACTCTGAAACCCGTGAACCTGCAGGAGGTCTGGTTAATGATGTAGTTACCGTTGGAGGTACTCTTATAGCAGTGGTGGACATGTATGTTTCGAGTAAATCTTGATCATGACTTCCCGGTAGTCGAGGGAAGTGAGCAATGCCATGGCTTGGGATGCGAAGAGGGGCACGTGGACCAGTGCTGTTGCTTTGGCTACTGCTTGCCTCGAGACTAGTCGTCAGAGAATTGGCATTGCCATCATCCTAATAATAGTAATAACCCAATGAGAAGCATTCTCACAGTAATAGCCTCAGTAAGAAGGTTTCTAAAATTATGATTCCGCCACTCAAAACATAATCATCACTGTAGATTTCACTCTCGGGGCACCAAACTACCCTAATAAATGGGTCCAATCAATAAAATGTGAGGTGGTTGTCACAACATAAAAAGTAAAAACAAAATTAGTCAGCGCACTTACTGAGCCAGACTCAAAAGGATCCCTCGTGTGTGCATCTTCCGACGCTGGTTCTGCATTTTGTGTTCTACTCTCTTCACTAGTGGCATCTTCTGTCGATGGAATCCCTCGAGGTACACTGCCGCATAATTTACCGCCTTAACTTCAGTCCAAGGTTATTTCGTGTAAAGCAACATAATCGTATAACCTTGCTGGACTATTATTGCTCATTCTACATGGTTCATCAAATTGTAGAGCAGTTAAAGATACTCAAGAAGCAGCACAAAGATTAGAAGAGAACCTGACTACTCCATTCCGTTTCTCCCGCCTTGACTTTCGAATCCATGCATGACCCAACAAAGTTTGTGCATCTGGTCGTCGTTTTGCGTCCTGAACCGACATATTTGGTGCATCCAATACAGTAATTCAGAACTAAACCATCCCCTGGACCCTAAATTTGCAAGGCTGTAGTCCCTGTTTCAAACTACCATATGCTGAGAACGTATCAGGTAATAAAAAGCAACATTAAAAAAGACTAAATCCATACCTTTTGAAAACACTGGCGAAGAAAATCTATAATAACTTCAGATACATGTTCTGGTAAGGGCGGATGATCGTCCTGCCAACTCACGGGTATCTTTAGTAACCAGATATCCACATTTCATCGTCCTTGCACCTCAAACAAGTGGAGAAGAATTGAATTATTCCAACCAGAAAAATAGGTATAGAATCTATACATCATATATGCAGTAGTGTCATAAAAAGACAGAAGTGAAAAACTTTGAGAACTGGAAGAAATATTTAAGAACAAGAAAGGGAACGAAATCCAAGGCAAAACATAAACAATCAGACATATATGAAATGATAAAGAAGAATTTTCTTCGTGGGATCTCATAAAGAAATCACCTAAGAGGATCATATCCGCTTGTTTTTTTTAAATGCTCTCTTCTCGACACCAAGTAAAAGGACGTAAATTTTCGAAAGTGCTTATCAGAAGCCTACCGTAACACCAGATAAGTGCCGAAAACACACACACACAAGGAGAGGAAGAAGAAGCACAATAGGCTGGTTTTTGAAAGCACCTGTACAATACGAAAGAGAGCTGGCATGGGTTGCAAGTCGTAGTATGGTGGGACGCATGTAAGCAGCTCGATTACTGTGCAGCCCACGCTCCAGATATCTGACGCAGCGCTGACTCCCGACATCTCAATCACCTGACAGATTAACTATTTCTGTCAGCTACTCTTTGAAACGTCCACGATAAATAAGCAAATTTAGTGACAGAATAGTAGCTATACTAATATGAAAAACCTCTACTAAAAAGAAAAACAATGTTGGGCAGAAAATCACTGACCTCAGGAGCCATCCAATAAGGAGTGCCAACAACAGAATGAGTGTTGATGTCAGCCTCGGTTAATTTGGTGGCAACTCCAAAATCTGCGAGTTTCACCTCCCCCTGTTTAGACAATTTCCATCAAGGCATCAGACATGCAGTTCCAGATACACAAAAGCAAAAAATCTACAAATAAAACTACAGGACACGTTACTCGGCAAGGTATTCAAAAGATTGCAATTTAAGAGCAGCTCGACCCAAAGGGTAAGTATTCTACCTCCTTAGTGGTCAGTATGTTGGCACCCTTGATGTCACGATGAATGACACCCTGCTCATGCAAGTAAACAAGACCTTCCAAAACCTGCAAACTTATGCCAAATCAATCAAAACAATTAAAATGGAATTATATGATACCTTCCAGTAACCTACACACTACACACAAGATCTAATACCAAACCACCACATGACTTTTAATACATTTAGATGAAAATTTTCAAATTTCAAAATCAATGTAGACAACCTACTACATATGAAAGTTTATAAGAGAATATGTCTTCAACAAAAGAGGTTATCTTTCAAAACACAAAGATCATTAGATCACTAACATATTGAAATACAATGATCCTTTTGCCAATAATATCAATCATTTTGCAACCTATTCAGAAAAATGTTGTAGATGTGAAAACGGCAGAGTTCAAATAGAGTCTATAATGAGCAGGCATCTCATATTTAAAAGTAAATCTGAAACACAAGTCTACCAACAATGAACAAATAAATAGCATCCTGGGAGAAAGAGCACACCTGGGCAATGTAACGTCCCACAACGTTTTCAGGAAGGGCCCCAAACTTGTTGGGTTTGATATTATTAGCCAGAGATCCATTTTCTACAAACCTGGATCACAAAGACACAAAATATCCAATAATCAACCTCCAAAACCACTTCAAGTACGAAAAAACTCTTCCAGTGCAAGTGATATTTTTGTAAAAAAACGCCGCCACTGCCTCACAATAGACGCTGTTTATTCATAGCCTCTTCAGGCACCGGGTCAATAATTCTGACACGCGGGGATAAAAAGAACTGAACAAAGATCCAGGAAAATAGCCCCAATTTCACAGTTGTTACACACGTCTCAGACATCACACAATCATGAAGCAACAACCAAAAATTCTGAAAATAAAATTGCCACTCACTCAAGAATGATATAAAGATGTGTTTTAGTCTTGAAAGAGCCTTGATACTTCACTATGTTCCTGTGGTTGAGATTCTGCAAACACGGCCATAAATAAAACGATATTATAAAACAGAACTTTGAAATTTTCAAGAACTGCAGTATTTGAAAAACAAAAATCTGAAAAAATTTGCAAAAAAGAAAACTATTATGAATCCTTTCAAAAGTTAAAATCAGTTCAGTTCAGGGAAATACCTTTAAAAGGTCGATCTCTGACTGTATTTTCAATCAACGCATAACCAAATTAACTCCGATCAGACACATATTCGAAGAAAGTGTTTCCAGTGGCATTTATTCTATTCATATGCTTTAGCAAACCGCCATGTTTTCCATAAGAAAAAAAACACAGAAAAAATGACAAGAATTGGAGTTCCAAGATATGTGCAGGTACATGTAGCGATATACGTAAGACAATACTACAACCATTAAAGACGTAATAAAGTGACCAATGAACATCTACGACTCGCTGGATATTTGAACTAACCTACGATGATTTTTTCTACTCAGAGGACATTGGAGGAAAAGCTTGAGTAATTGGACAAACATTTCCGTTTAGAAGATCATGAAACTTTTCAGAACAATCAAAAGCTACATATGCCAACACAAAATGCCTTCACAACAGCTTCCTAAAGCTTCACTGCGAGAACTGCTTATAGCCACAGGGATTGCACAATAAGGCTGGAGTGTATTGATGTCCCAAAATAATGCGTGCACTTACTCGAGAACCTAAACTTATCTTGATAGTCCAAGTACTCACCATAATGCTAGCAAGATCCTCTGGCGGGATATTCTCCAGTGAGACCTGCTTAATAGCCACAAAATCGCCATTCTCCAAGTCCAGCCCTTTGTACACTCGCCCATATGCACCTTTTCCGATTTCATCACCAAGCATCTGCCAGATACAATTCGTCGGATCAAAAAAGCAGAAATGAAAGCCAGCCTCGAGTACATGAAACCAATAGCAATTAACAACAAGTAGGAGGCCAAATCTGCATAGTGATTCTACTTGAGAGCTTCCAAATTTGGCACAAGGGCTATTTTTCTAGTCCTTTTCAATCAAAACTGAGACTCGATTGGAGCGTATCCATAATTTAATCGCGGTCTCCCTAAATGTTATCCGACATGTTTGTGCTCCCAAGCTAATTTACTTGCTTGTAATTGGCACTCACATAACCTCTGGACTGTGAGCACGACCTTAAACCTTCTTTCAACAAGAGTGTTCTCTTACATAAATATTTTAATGCACATGATTGCACAAGCTTCCATAGTAACGAACAAGGAATTCATACATATTTGTCATTGAGAGTTTTCGACTTGTGGAACGCCGAGCCCGAGGTGTGGCGCGACATTGTGTCCACCAATTAAATGTCTCCCTTTGATGACTTCTCTCATTGTCACCTCATGGAATACTGACGCCCAACTGAAAACCTCAACCGTAAGATCGCGTCCCGATCATCTTCTGTTAGCTCAGTCATGCTGCACCCACTGCCAGGTTGTAGATACTCCTTGAAATGCTTTCGTTACCGATCCTCCTTCACCTTTGCCCGTCGCACATACAAGGCACGCAGCAGATTGTCCCTTTACGAAGTCGCTACTCGTGCTTCGAAACTTCAATTCTCTCCGGATCTCAGACAATGAGAATGTGTTATTTGATTGCAAAGAAAGTCGTGAACATAGGACATAAAGTCTCAAACCGAATTTGCCGCTCCCCACCACCCCAAATACCATTCAAAACGTATGAGAACATGAAAAGGAAAATCTTCCATTTCGGATCCTCATAAGATCTTCAAGTTGACACAAATGACAGGAAAAAGTAGACTCCACAACACACGATCCCAGGCAGATGATCGAGATGCTTGTTTCACAATGAGGTCCGTCAAGGAGATTAGCGCCGATATCTTCGGAACAATAGTTCCATATTCAGAGGCTGACAGGTCCTTGATCACTATTAATCCAGTAACAGAAGTATTGCAAGCGCTCTAGTAATTTGGGAATCGAGCTTTGGTGACAGGTCAAGATAGATGGCCGCAGCATGAGAAAGCCTCAACCCTAATCCAGTAGTCCAAGTGCAAATGAACGCATCATGCGAACCATGAAACCCCTAATTATATGCTCGTCATCATTACTCTATCTCGCGCGCCGCACAAAAAGCCTACATGTCGGAAAAACCAAAAACGATTAAATCGCACCAGATTGCCGTTCTCTTGGGCTCGTCTAAACCTTTCATATTGTAACTTCTCTAAACCAGCATGTGGCGTCCCAACACTCACGAAGTGACCATAAATAATAGTATCTTTCAATTGTGGCCATTCAAAACCTGCAGAGCCACGGAAATAAACCAGCTAAGAGCTTTAAGTCCTCTTTCTCCTGAATCGCCGCAACTCTGCGCCTCTCCCCTACTCTACAGCTTGTCAAATCAACTCGTCTCATCTCCTGCCATGTAAGCTCAAATCCTCGGAATCGGTCAAATTCTTCATTGAAAACTTAGGACCAAGCTATTCAATCTACTTCCAACCTATTCAACCTTCTGCAATCCTGACAATCCAACCCCCCCCCCTGCCATCCATGCAGCTCACAATCTCCTCCAAATTCAATTACAACCTACAATACCAGTCCGCCACCAAAGGAACGCTCAATTGTCTCCTAGTACATAATCCACAGTTGCTACCCTCCCGAACCTTCCCCGCTTCTTTAAACACTCACCGCATACAAAGGATTCCCCCTCCGCATCAACCCCGCCAAAATCTCAGAAAACGTTGCCAAACCCGTGTAAAACCCTCCCCGCCCGCCCAATCATGCCAAAAACTCTCCACTTCCAAGTTCGCACACAAAGAGAGCACCAGCCCTGCTCTCGCAGATCATTTCCAAACACGGAATAACTTCCATAATGTCAAGAAAACTCAAAACCCTAGCTCGTATTCCTGAAAACGCGACAACTACACTCCAGGACAGTAGCCTTGCACGATTAGAAGGCAGGAAAGAACGCTGAAGCTCAACAAGACAAGGAGAAGGACAGCCATGGGATATGTGGAAACCCTAGAAAAAATGGCCAGGAAGGATCCGAGGAGCAGCAATGGCATCGGGGGAATGGCGACAGGGGGGGGGGATGGAAGGAAGGAGGCATCCGGGAATGGCGACGAGGGGTGATGGATGGGTGATGATGGAATGGAAGGAAGCACACAATTGAGAATTGTTGCGGGGTAAGGGTGGTTGGTGGGTCTGGGTCTGTCTGACCCCGTGTGGTGCGGTGTGGAGTGGTGGTGGTGTGCTTGCCTGCTGGCGATGATGATGCTCTCTACTCCTCCATATCTGCCTCTGTCCATCCCTCCCGGCCAGCCTCTCAGCCAGCACAGCCAGCATGGTTGCAGCTGGCACCGCCAGTGTCTCCGACCCGCATCCGCCTCCCCTCAGCCCCCGTTCTCCTCCGTCCCGAGAGGAGGCGGGTGTTCCCGGGACAATCTCGGGAGGAGGTGTGGTGGTGGTCGGGGGGGGGGGTTGGTGTCGTGGACTCCACCTCCACCTGACTGACTGACTCCGTTCTAATCCATCCATCCATCCATCCATCCATCCATAGTCTTCTAGCGCATCTTCTTCTTCATCGTTAGTCCATTGGTGGGGGTGGGGGTGGGGGTGGGGGTGGTGGCTCCCCTGGCTCACTCATGAAGGCAGGCAGGCTACCCCGCCATCCAGCTACAGGCTGTGCGTGCGCATCCATTCATCCATCCGTAGCCAGGCTCTGAGGGGGGGGGGAGGAGGGGAGGAATCCTGAATAGATAGATACGCATCATTCCCCACCCCCTCTCCCTTTTCTCAGGTGGGTGGGAAGGAAGGTCATGAGGGCATCCATCCGGGGTCCCACAGAGACTTTTTTTGTGTCTCTTTCTTATAATCTATTTGTGCCTCATCTTTTGGGTTTAGGGTCTAATTATTTCGCCACCATGATGTTTATTCTCCTTTCCGTCACAAATTTCATTGCCTATATATCTAAAAATAGTAATAATAATATTAGTTAATAACAATACAATGTGCATCTTAGATTGCTAATTAGCAACAAAGTGCAAATGTTTTTATTGAGTGCAAGTTGAATATGAAGTGACAAGATTTTTTTTTTTTTTTTTTTTTTTCCTTTTCTTTTCCTCTTTTGATGTTTGTGCAATTGGTTTGGAGGAATAAAAGCACTTCAAAGATTCTTCCAAATGTATTTTCAGTGTTAGTTCATCAAAAAATGGCATGTATAACAAATTATTTGTGAATATATTTTTGTATTTGGCATTACCCTCTTACACAAGGGAAAAAAACATAACTCAAAATAGGACTGTTTTCTAATTTTAAAAATGCCTAAAAAATACAATTGCAACATACTAATTATTTAGGTCCAAAAAGTGCCTTTTCCATCACAATCCAAACTTTTATTCTTTTTGTACAATTGTTCAATTCATCATCATCTTGAACTAAATAGTCAGGTATAAAAAATTACACCATTTTTTAAGCAATATATAATTTTATTACAAAGTAAGTGTTGGCACATGATAATATGTTTTTAAAACCATTTAATTTTACTCTTAAATTCTAGAGTTGTAAATAGTTTTCTAAGGTGTTCATATAATTATATGAAAAAATATTTGAATATCCTACAAGATTTGAAGTGATGATTTTATTATAATCTTAAAACTAGATAAATATATAATTTAGCTCAATCAAACGACCACAACATTATCATATCCCTTTACAACATTCCATGTTAACAACCTTATTAAGTGATTATTTCTTAAAACTATTGTAATATCACTTCTTTAAAGGTCAAATAATAAAGCATTTATCATGGTTCATCAAACTTTAAAACAATAATAGTAATACTAGTTAATAACAATACAATGTACATCTTAGATTGCTATTAACATGTGTTGTTTAAAATTTTCAATGGTTTACAATGCAAAATAGATTAAAGGATTGTGTTTAAAAAATATGGGTTTTCATGAAGCTGTTTAGAAGATCTCCCATGTTGAACTATGGCTTTACTAAATGCGCTAAATCATATTCCTCTTCTAGTTGTGCAAGATTACTATAAGAAATAACTAAATCAATAAGAACAAAATAATATATATATATATATATATATAGATATATTCTATACAGTTCTTATTGATTTCACATTGGAGATTGTCAAGTCTATTGGCAATCTTACTAAATTTTAAAATTGTTGTAAAGGCTTATACTAGCATACAATGTAACTCCATGGTTAAAATTAATTAATTATTTTTTTCAATAAATAAACAATTAAATATTTGTTGAATGTTTCAATTTAACAAACTCGTTTTGTGTCCTAGTTAGTAAAAATCAAAATATTTGTAATTCAATTAAAATTTTTAGAAATTACTATAAATAAAATTATTATTATTTCTAAAATAATAATATTTTGTTTATAAAGAATGTAAAAAAATAGAAGCTTTGTTTGTTTGTTTGTTTGTTTGTTTGTTTGTTTGTTTTGTTTTGTTTTGTTTTTTTTGTTTGTTTTTGTTTTTTTTTTTTTTTTGCATACATTTATAATATTTGTTATATTAGTTTGAATTTTATGCAACTGAAATGTTTTATTATACATAAAATTATTTGATTTTTATGAAACTCGTTTTAACTTTTAAGTTGAAAATAGTCATAAATTATTTTTTAAAATACGTTTGATCTTTGAAATAGAATTTTAAGATTTTATTTAATATTTTATAAATAATTTAGGATTTAAAATTACTTAAATTTAATATGTGTAAAATTACCTATTACGAAAATTTTTAATAATTTATTATATAAAAATTAATTAAGGAATTAAATTTTTTTATACAAAATAATTTAAGAGGTGATTGTCTAAAAAAAATATTATAAATATAAGAAAATTTTAATTCTACAAATAATCTTATAAAAAGTGATAATTAATAATAAGTTAAATATAAAAAAACTACTTTATTTAATATATCATATTATAAAATATTTCCACTCATGCATTTTTACTTCTTCATTTAATTTTTTCATATAATTATACTACTTAAATATTTTAATTGATTTATTTGATTCCATATTACTTGAAAGACATATATATATATATATATATATATATATATATATGAGAATATCAAAACGATAAATTTTAAATATTATATCAAATTAAAATATTAGATACATATAGTTATACAATCATAAAATAATATAATGAATTTTCTGTTTTTTATTAAAAAAGTAATCCTAAAATTGTGAAGAAAAATAAAAATAAAATCTAAAAGTCTTAATTACAATAACTTCATAGAATTCATATATATATATATATATATATATATATATATATATGAACTATAATTTATCATTTTAATTTCTTATGCACTATAAGTATTTGGAATCCTCAAATTTATCATTTTTTATTTTAAAAAATATTAAATGATAAATTCTAAAATATAGTAAAAAGTTATTAATCAAATTTTAGCTATTGAGAAGATTAATTGTATTGGATCTTCAAAAAATACAAGATTATATTATAAATAAAAAGTGATTATTATATAGATATTTCTTATAATCTATTTTATTTTTGTTAATTAGGACATCATTAAAATTACTAAAAAAATCTATTACTTTAATTTTTATAAGAAATATAATATATCATATTTATAATATTTATTATTTAATAGTATCATTAAATAAATTACTTAATAAATATTCATAAATATAGTTATTATATTTGAATTTAGATTTAATAAATTTTATTTATTTTATTTTGTCTTTAAAATAAAAAATAGTAGATAAAACAAAGCCTTTAATAAAATACAATGCTTGCGAACTAAGAATTTAAGTTGTAGAATATTTTTATATATTTTTTGTTTAGAGTAGAAAATTTCAATAAAATAATCATGATAGCTTCATGTTAAGGACATAAATCTCGAAGAAAGAAAATCCTCACTATATTCTTGTATCTTTGAAAGGAACTAGAAAGTCACTCAAAGATGATATAATATTGAATTAGAATGGCTATTGCCAAAAACAAGAAGACCAAAAAGTCTTGAAACAAGACTAAAGACTAGAAAGACATTGACAAGAGTGAAAAAAGCTTCACTCTTATCTCCATATATATTATAATAGTGTATAGATAAGATAATTATTTAGATAATTAGAACCAATGAAGTTTCTAGAATTGAGGTCTAGTTAGTAGATTAGGTAGGATCTACCATAGAACATTCTAAAAAAGATGTACAACGATTATTTAGGTAGGGCCTACCAAGGAACCTTCTAGAAAAAGAATTTAAGGTAGTTATCTAGGTGGAGTCTATTACCTAAGAACATTCTAGAAAGCCCAGGGTGGTAGGACAAGGTATTAATATGACTAACCAAGGCCTTTTGGAGCAACTGGACATATATGGTTTCAGATCCTTTCTCTTTGTAAAGTTTGGTTTTGCATCCTTTTGTTCATTTCTATTCTATTCTATTTATATTTGCTTAGGTATCTTTCATATCCTATTTGGTGTAGTTCCATTCAGTTCTATTCTGATCTTTTTTATCCCATTTTGTGATGAAATATTATATTGATATAGAATAGAAAAATCTTAGGTTTTTGAAATACTATGGTCTTGTTTCATTGATATGAGAGCAAGTCTTAGAATGTTTATTTTTGGTAGCATATCAATAATCATCATATGGTCTAATGTCAATTATTGTGGTTATATTCGGTACTGTGTTGAGGCTACTACGAGCTACTCTTAAAAAGTCAATTGGAAGGTGAAAAGATATTATAATAGTGGAGTCTAGTAGAGAAATTATAATATAAGAGATATGGCGAAGCAATCCTAGATGGAGGCTCAAATACAACACCTCTTAGGCCAGATAACTACTTTGCAAGGGCAAATAGAAGCCTCAAAGACAAGAAAATTGACATCTACTAAGTTGAAATTGAATAAGCCTAATACATATTTTGCAACTTCAAGACAAGAAAATATATATCAATGGCTCTTCAACATGCAATAATACCTCTGTTAGGGACATAGTCCTTAGTACCTTCTAGAGACAAGTTTCTAGAACCTTCTAGAAACAAGTCTCTGAAACCTTCTAGAAGCTTCTTAGTTGGTAGAAGATGTTAGGAACATAGTCTTTAGAACCTTCTAGAGACAAGTTTTTAAAACCTTCTAGAAGCAAGTCTTTAGAACCTTCTAGAAGCTTCCTAGTTAGTAAAAGTTGCTTGAGAAGCTTCCTAAATAGGAGTATATATTGGAATCGAGGTTGAAGAGTTCTTCAGTCTCGATAACACATCTCTTGGAGCTCTAGCTCACCTCTTTGGTATTGTTCTTGTATTCATCTGATTAATCTAGTTCTTGCCAGTTCTTCTTGAACTTCTTGTTAGATCTCGAGTCTGTATTTCTGTATCCGTGATAATTTATCGAGACTTCATTCACCTCAGATATCAGAGTTAGTTTCTTCCTCATTAGAGTGCGGATTACTCCTCTGCTTGGAAGTGTACTAGCATTTTAGAGGTTGCGGATTACCCTCCTCTAAACTAATATTTCTTTTGTTACAATATTGGAGTCTTATTCTTCTTGGAGAGAATAGATTACCCCTTTTCTTAAAGCTCTTAAGGCATTTTAGAGGTTGCGGAGTACCCTCCACTAAACCAATATTGTCTTCTTGTAGAGTCATTTCTGTCCTTCTCTTAGAATGGCTGAAGGCCAAGACATTAGTATGACGAAAAGTTTGGAGTCCAAGTTGGGTGCTCTCATGAATGTCCTCGCTACGTTATCGCAAAGAATTGTAGAGATTGAAGGAGTTGTGGCAAGGCTTCATATTGATGGAGCATCTGGAATGGCACAATCTAGGTTGCACCAGCCTCAAACTTCTGCACTTGGAGGAACAACTTTGCCTCAGGTTCGACAAGCACCGCTGCTTCTACAACATAAGGAGCCCCGAGTTAGCCTTCTAGACAAGTTCGATGGTACGCGTTCTAAGTTTTGAGGATTCATCAATCAAATCACGTTGATAACAGTTTTACAGCATGAACGCTATCCAACAGAGGAGTCACGTGTTGGGCTTGTTGGAACCTTACTTACAGGGCAAGCTCTATCATGGTTTGTTCCTTTGTTTGAGAAACGATCGTCCATATTAAACAAGTTTGAAACCTTTTTGGAGTCGTTTGTAGAAGCATTTGGTGAACACAACAAGGTTCGATGGACTACAACAAAGATCCGGTCACTACGACAAGGGATGCGCTCTACATCAATCTATGCATCGGACTTGAGGTAATTAGCATGCGACATCAATTGGGACGAAGAAGCGTTGATGAGTCAATTCTATTGGGGTTTAAGGGGCAATGTGAAGGATTTGCTGTTAACTCTTCTTGATCCACAAATGCTCAACGAAGCTATTAGCCAAGTTGTGAAGTATGATGATCGCCTATTCCAACGCCGCCAAGACTAACATTCAAGACAACATACGGTTCGCCATGCCCCAACTATGTCAGCAAGCAGCGTGAATTCACATTCAGAGGTAGAAGACATGCAAATTGATGCAGTACGTGTCAAATCCCTTACCCAAGAAGAAAAAAAGCGGCGTATGGAGGAAGGTCTATGCTTGTATTGCAGTGAAGAAGGCCACAAAGTTGGAAACTACCCCAAGAAACAAAATCGACGTATTATCAGGACTAAGGGCGCGTTTGTTTAGGAAAACGAGGATGCCCAGCCACAATAAGAACCGTGCGGCTGGACAATGAAATATTGCAATAACAACCAGGTTCCTTTCTTTCCGCTCAACCTGCCCTTTGCTTTACAATCCTTTTGCTTATTGGTCCTCAGAAACTAAGAACCTTAGCATTATTAGATTCAGGAGCATCTGCTTGTTTCTTTGACAAAGAATTTGCGAAGTGTCATAAGATCCCATTAGTACAAAAATCCAGACCTGTTCACGTTGAGGTCATAAATGGGCGATCTTTATTGTCTGATAGTGTCACTTATAAATCAAAACCTATAGAAGTGATGTTTAAAGGCTATAGTAGTCATATTATTTTGAATATTATTAGAATCCCATCAAATCCTATTATTCTTGGTTTTTCTTGGTTGAAAAAGCATAACCCATCCATAGATTAGAGGTTGCAAAAGATGACCTTTCCCACAAAACCATCCAAGAGTAAGCCTAGTAGAACACTCCGAATAGAGAAATTCTTATTCATTGGAGCAAGAGCGTTTATAAGATCGTCCAAGGAAGGCACACCGTTTGTCATTTATACGGCTCCAACTATCGGGGAGAAGATCTCGACAACAAGTATACCTAAGCAATATAAGGATTTTAAAGACGTGTTTCAAAAGAAGAATGTCGACATGCTATCGGAACACCGACCATATGATTGCGCCATAGACTTATAAGAAGGAGCACAACCACCTTTTGGCCTAATCTACAATCTATCGTAGACGGAGTTGCGGAAGTACATCGACGAGAATCTAGCCAAGAACTTCATCCGTCATTGAAAATCGACAACTAGAGCACCCATCTTATTTGTGAAGAAGAAAGATGGCTTGTTGCAGATGTGCATGGACTATCGAGGCCTCAACAAGGTAACAAAGAAAAATCGTTATCCGTTACCCTTAATTTCTAGTCTCTTAGAACAACTTGGACATGCAAGGATCTTTACAAAAATTGATCTAAGGGGAGCCTACAACCTCGTATGAATCAAGAAAGGAGATGAGTGGAAGACAGCATTCCGTACATGGTATGGCCATTTTGAGTATAATGTCATGCCCTTTGGTCTTACCAATGCTCCAGCGGTCTTTCAATATATGATGAATGACATTTTTTAAGAGAACCTTGACAATTTTGTTGTCATCTATTAGGATGATATTTTGATATTCTCCAATAATGAGGAAGAGCATGAAAAGCACGTTCGTTTGGTCTTAGAGAAACTAAGCGAGTGAGGACTATATGCCAAGTTAGAGAAGTATTTATTTCACCAAATAGAGATGGAGTTTTTGAGGTTCATTGCGACTATAGAAGGCTTGAAGATGGACCCCAAGAAGATGGAAGCAATCGTGTCTAAGGAGGTTCCGAAGACGATTAGAGACGTACAATACTTTCTTGATTTTGCTAACTTCTATTGGATCTTCATCAAGAATTATTCTCAAGTTGCTGCTCCTCTCCCTCGGTTGACATGCAAAGATAAGCTGGAATGGGGACTTCTAGGGGAGAAGGCGTTTCAAGACATGAAAACCACATTTACTACGGCTCAAATCTTGGTACATCCAAACTTTACAAAGGCCTTTTATTTGGAAATTGATGTCAAGGACAAGAACTCGATGAAAAAACAATTTAGACAAGTCAGCCTTTACTCAAAGAAAGGTAACAAAATATAAATAAATAAGTATATATATTGAAAGAGAAACTGGAATGACTATTGCCAAAAGACAAAGAAACTAGAGACCCTTGAAACTAGACTCGAAGCAAGAAAGGAGTTGACAAGAGTGAAGAAGCCTTCACTCTTGTTTGTATATATACTATCTAACAAGGGGCTACGTGGCGACATTCTATAGAACCTCCAATATGTGCTGACTTTGTAGGACACATGCCTTGACTTACAAGGCAAGTTTTTCTACGTGTGGGCCACATAGTTAGCTTGATCTTCAAGCTAACAACATGTGTGGCACATGGCCAACTTATTGACCACGTTTTTAATCCAAAAAGTCAATTAAAGACACCTATGAAGTCAAAGCAGCATCTAAGAAGTTTCTAGGAAGCTTCTACATTAAATATTATAGACTTAACTTATTTTTACTTACTTTTACTTACTTCTACATATTTCTATATGTAATTATTAGCTTACATGATTATGGCCGTGACATTACCCCCCTTTCTAGGGACGAGTTCTACGAGGAGCAGTCATCATATGTTGAGGAAATCTATGATGGGACGAATTATATTCGCGACATACTCTGATCTCTGTTCTCTTCGAAGATGATTGATAGAACCTCTCAACCATCGGTAGTGTCCCATACTAGGGCCGGAAGACCACCCAGTTATTTGATCATTGTTGAGGCCTTCGTAACTTCCTTCGAATAGAATATTTGGAACACCATCAGGAGTTGTTCCTACCTCTAACAAAATCACCAAACATCAGGAGTCCCTTCCCAAATCGTGATACCAAACGCGTTGTATCTCGCCATCTATTCGACGAAGAACATATCGTTCTTGAAGATCTTCATCTCGATTGCGTCGTCTTGAAGGTTGTGACAATCATAAAGTCTCGTCCGACATGTCAGCAAATGAAGGCTCTAGAGTTGAATCCGCTGGTTGTTGGTTCTCCATCTCATGTGCGTCACTACTACAACGAAGCTACGAACAAGAATTGAAAGTAGAATGTTATCTTGCCTAGATGTTGTTTCTTTTATAAAAAAGGTTTTCATCTTGATTTTGATGGATGTCGTCGATGAAAAGCCTCCACCGCCTTTGCTGCATTTGCAAGATTCTTTATTGGCTCCCATGTGTATTCGCTAATACCATATACGTGCCAGTGGATAAGATATTGTAATTTTTTTTGGCGTCGCCTTGAATCTAAGACTTCTTCTACTTGAAACTCTATTATTGTCCACCTCTATAGGAGGAGGTGGAGCTTGTCATCTTCTTGGTATGTCCATTGTCTTGTATGGTTCAAGAAGAGACACGTGGAATACTGGATGGATTTTCATTGACTCCGGTGTCGTATAACGTGCTTTCTTGCTCGAAAACACGCTGGGCGTCTGGCTGTAGAAGGTAGTATGGAGATTCGCCAATAGTCAAGCAGTCTATCAGTTTTTGACTGCTGGAATATAAACGACTGCAAGAATACACCGTAAATCTATATGGATGCCCTTCGACTGCTTGTCGAAGTCCTTTTTGCCCCAGCCGGTAGGTCGCTAGACGTTACAGAGAACCCCGAACAACCCAATCTGCTAATCTCCGATACCGCTGTCGTGTTGTGGTTCGGCTACTATATGAAAATAATGTAATTATGTACTTAATATATAATTTATTAAGTAACATGGTAAGAGCCATGTTAGTAGATTTTAGTTGGTTGTAGGATATAATTTGATTATTACTTTGAGAAGAGGTTGTTTAAAAAGGTTACTATAGAATTTTTATAACTTTGATTTCTTTTTCATAGTGGCTTTTAAGATTGGTTTAGTTCATAGTGACTTCTAAATAATTAGAATCACCTTTGTTAGACATTGGTGACCTTTGAAAACTTCTTTTGGATTTTTTATTTGGTGTCAAAAAGACTCATTGTAAAAATCTTACAAGAAAAGGGATGAAGAAGGGGGTTTTGGCAGCAAAAGGATTAATTAGGGCACCAATATGGATGAATGGAGATGAAAAATAAAAATCTCCATTCCTATTGGTCAAAAATCATGACCAATGGGATTTGAGGAGGCTGCCAGAGGCCATATTAGGGATTAGGGTTAGTTTCTCGAGGCCATTCGAACTTTGAAGGCTAGGGTCAGAAGGTTTAGGTTTTTGGATATGGTTTTGGTGCAAAATTTGTGTCATTTGGGATTTATATGAAGAAGTTATAGGCGCTCAAAGTTAAGGTGTAAGTTTTCGACGTACTGTCACTCTTTTGAGCATACCACACGCGTACGGATAGCAAACGAGGATCGGCGACCGGATTTGAAGAAAACACTTTTTCGGCTACAGTTTGTAGATACTGTTTATCGAATTCCAAGCTTTTATGAAGGAGATATTGGCAGTTGAAGTCAGCGCTTGATATCTAAGGGTAGTAAGTAGCCCGAATTACTTGTGCTTGTTATTTGAGCTATATCTTAGACAATTTGATGAGGTTTTAGCTCAAAATTTTCAAGATTGAGTGTACTCTTGTTATAAAGCTTTCTATACAAGTTTTGTGTGATTTGGAGCTTGGGTTTAAGAGATATAAGGAAAATAGTTTTCGGGTGCTTGTAAGTTAGGGTTTTGTGCACCTGCTAGGGTTTCTTAGATGCCGAACGATCAGTGATAGATGTACGGTTCAATTTTTTTGTGGTAAAAGTTAAGTATAGCATCTAGCTTATGTAGAAATTTGAAACAAAGTTAACGGTTCGATTAGCTTTTCTGAATTTTCAAAGTCTGATGTAAAAAGGTCCTTGGCGGGAAGAAATATATTTTGAAGAATTTTAAGATATTTTGAATTTTTATACAAAGCAAGGAGTTTGTTTTTGGGAGCTAAGGCATTATATAAAAAAGAAACCTAAACTCTCTACAGCTAGATACCCGGTGTATTTCAAGATAGAAAATCACGCCATACGACACCGCTTTGTACTTATGAACTTGTATCCACTAACTGTCTTGTTAGATTAATCCAATAAATTTAATGCACTCTGCATACTCAATCCTATAGACACCCTTTTAATTCTTCAATCACAGACGTAACTCGATTTCACAAAACAGTCAAGAGTAATCAAACCCACTTCATTAAAAAAATCCTGATTCACCATTACAACACTGACTTCAGCAACGATTGCCTCAGTCTTTTCAAAACCCTATGAAGAAGAAAAACCCAATTCTCCGTCTTTTCTTCCCCGACCCGAAGCATGAAGCTCCTCTCCAATCCCTGATCTCCAAAAAAACCTCTAATGAGAACCGAACTAGTAACCTTGAAAAAAAACTTGAAGCTAGCTCTTCGATCCAAAAAACCCCCCGACATGAAAAAAAAACCTCCTCGATCTAAAAAAAAAACCCCCCCCAAAAACTTATTCTCCTCCTAACCTTGTCCTCTGAATTTCTTCAATCTTCCGTCTTGGATCCGGAATTGGCTCCCAATGTCAGAGCTTAGATCCAAAATTGGCTCCCGCCGTTAGAGCTTTCTCCTCCGTTTTTACCTTTAAGAGATCCATTTACCGAAAACAACATTCCCTGAAACGGCACAGAGAATAGGACAGCCTGAAACAGAATTGAAACCCCGTACTCGGGTCTACATTGAGTCGCACGACCAATTCAGGTCTCATATTGGGTAAGATGCCCGTAGTAACCTGGATGTTTGCGTAATTGGGTCCAATTGGTCCTCGCGTCAGATTGGCTAAGGTCCATAGTAAGACCTGGATTTTCCCGTAATTAGACTGCATTGGGTTGCCCGACCAATTTAGGTCTCATATTGGATAAGAGGACCCGGATTGGATTCTTGAAATTAGATCCAATTGGCTCTTCGAGCCAGGCTCACCCGTCGTGTGAATTGGTCCTTTCTCTTCCTGCTGACTCCCGTTAATGGAATCGAATGGAGCATTTCAGTATCCCCCGGCTGACTGTAACGGGGTGACTGAACCTGGCCACTCAATATTTGCACCGGAGTTGGTCGTTGCTCCCAATATTCGAGGTAACTGAACATTAATAAAAGTCCCATTTCTTTATATTTTCACGGTATACTCGTGTTATAACACGACACCGGTAGATGTAAACGAAATGTAATTGGATTGATTTGTATAGAAATAGAAAATGGTCCCAGCCTTCGAGAGTTCAACTTGTCACAAGGACGAGTGGTCTTGATATTGCGACGAAGTAGCCGTACCTTATCACCCAAGATAAATGATGGTTGTTCCTTTCGATAGACATTCGCATTGGCCTTTTGTTGTTCTTGAGCCTCTTTTAACTACACCTTCATCGTTGCATGTAGCTCTAATAAATGAATTGCCAAATCTTTCGCAGCAAGATTATCAACTTTTGAAAAGTCAAAAGTCTCAAGTCGTGGATGATAACCATAATTAGCAAAGAAAGGTGTTTGTTTTTTAGAAAAGTGTACCGTGTTATTATAAGCAAACTCTGCCAATGGCAAAAGAGTTGTCCAATCATCTTGTTGGTAATTAATGGTACATCTTAAATATTGCTCTAAAACTTGATTAACACGCTCCGTTTGTCCATCAGTTTTAGGATGGAATGCCGAAGTTATTTTTATATCTACTTTAAAAATCTTGAAAAGAGTCCGCCAAAATCTTGATACAAATTGAGTTTCTCTATCTGATATAATATCCTTGGATAATCCATGATAGCAATAGATATTGTCAAGAAAGAGCTTAGCTGTTTCTTCACCTGTGATAGATTTTGTACATGGTACAAAATGTGCCATCTTGGTAAAATGATCTACTATCACGAATATAGAGTCATAAGAACCTGAGATTGGAAGATCCGTGATGAAGTCCATAGAAACAGAAGACCATGGTTGTTTTGGAATGGGTAATGGCTGAAGAAGTCCAAAAGGTCGATGACGAGGAGTTTTTGATCTTGAGTAAACATCACATGATTGTACAAAATCTGTAACTGCCTTCCACATTTGAGGCCACCAAAAATCCCTAGATATCAGCTCCAAAGTCTTATTATATCCGAAATGTCCTGCTGTTGGAAAGTCATGACGAGCTTGAAGAACACATAAACATGCTTCTCTTTATGGAATATATAGGCATCCTTCGAAATAGAGTAGGTTGTTCTTGAATTCAAATTTAGATGGATCATGAGATTTAGAAGAATTGTTCTTGATATCATGAACAAGAGGGTCTGAAGACATACTTAACTGGACTTGCTTAAGAAAAGTTAAATCAATAATCAATGTTGATTTTATTGCTCGAAGATGAAATTGCTCCGGCTTCAAGAGAACCGTTCTTTGTTGCTCAAAAGCTGCATCTCCTCCTTTTGGTGCAAGATAAGAACGTCTAGATAAGGCATCAGATAAACCTTGTTGTTTTCCTGGCCGATAAGTGATGATGAACTCGAATCTTGATAAAGACATGCTCCAACGAGCTTGGCAATGATTTAATACGCGTGCTGACATAAAATATTTGAGGTTCTTGTGATCCATATATATGTTGACTGGACTAGAAATGCCTTCTAGATAATGATGCCATTCTTGAAAAGAATCCACAATTGCAAAAAATTCTTTATCGTGGATCTCATAATTGATTTTTGCTGCTGAGAATTTTCTTGAATGAAAGGCTACTGGATGAAGTATGTCATCTGTTCCCATTTGTGATAAAACCGCATCTAGATCAAAGTCGGATGCATCTGTTTCCATAAAGAATGCTTTGGAAAAATCAACACGATACAAGATTGGTGCAGAAACAAACGCTGTCATCAAAGATTCAAAAGCAACTTCCGCTTCTTGATTCCATTAGAGTTTGTCTTTACAAGTCAAATGTGTAAGTGGAGCTGTAACTCGAGAGAAGTCTTTGATGAAGATCCGATAGTAGTTGGCAAATCCCAAAAAACATTGGACATCTCTTACCATTTTTGGGATCTTCCAGTCTATAATAGTTTGAACTTTCTTAGGATCCATCATAAGTCCATCATTTGAATTGATGTAACCTAAGAAATCGACTTGAGTAGTGTGGAATATACACTTTTCTATCTTGGCATAGAATAATGCATCTCTTAATTTTTGTAACACATGACGAACATGAAGTTCATGTTCTTTTGGATTCTTAGAATAGATCAAGATGTTGTCTAGATAATATACCACAAAATCGTCCAAAAACTCTCAAAAAACATCATTCATTAGATGTTAAAAAACTGCTGGTGCATTTGTAAGTCCAAAAGGCATGATGTTGTATTCAAAATGTCCATACCTAGTTCGAAACGCAGTCTTCCATTCATCATCTTCTTTGATGCGTACTAGATTGTATGCTCCCCGAAGATCTATTTTTGTGTAGATCTTTGCTTGATTCAGCTGATCAAGAAGTCCGGATATTAAAGGTAGTGGATACTTGTTTTTGATGGTAATCTTGTTGAGTCTTTGATAATCAACACATATCAGCAATGATCCATCTTTTTTCTTCACAAATACAAATTGGAGCTCTTGTCGGAGATTTAGAATGGCGTATGAAATTCTTGGCTAGATTTTCTTCAATATACTCCTTGAGTTCAGCCAATTCATTTTGTGATAAACTATAGATTGGTCCGAATGGCAGTTGTGCTCCTTCTTGAAGGTCAATTGAGCAATCATAGGGATGATGTTCCAAGAGTGTATCCGTATTCTTTTTTTCGAATACATCTTGAAATTCTTGATATTGGCTTAGAATGCCACTTGAAGTCTTTTTACCAGTAGAAACGGGTGTAGCATAAATAATGTATGGTGATTCTTTCATAGCGGCATGCAAGAAAGCTTTTGCACCTATAAATACGGGTTTAATTGAACTGGACTTATGACCATCTACACTATTAGTTATACTTTTAGAGAAAGTAAGAGTTCGAGAAATCCAGTCTATTTGAGGGTTGTATTTTTCTAACCACGATAAACCTAAAATGACTGGATTAGAGGGAGATCTAATGATATTAAATACTACAAAACTATTATGACCATTGATTATTACTTCTATAGGAAGGGTTTCATGAATAATATCTCCAGAAGGCAATGGACGACCATCTATGACTTCTACATGAACAGGTTTAGTTTTCTTTATTAAAGATATACTATGTCTTTTAGTAAATTCTTCATCTAAAAAACACGTTGAGGCTCCTGAATCTAACAAGGCACAGACTTTGTAATGTTTAGGTCTTAAAATAACATTTAATGTAAAACAAGGAGAGGGCTCTAAGGAGAGAATAGGACCTTTACTAGAAGTTGTACAAGGTTCCAGCTACACGGTCCCTATTGTAGCTGGACAAATTCGTTTTCTGACATATTATCTTCTTTCACAGCCATACTCCTTATTTTTGATTGCATCGTTTCTTTGGACAATGTTGAGCAGTGTGCTTTGGTTCTCCATAATATAAATATAATCCTTCTTGACGATGACGAGTCTTTTCTTGCTCAGTAAGTGGTTTGAAACGTATTGCATCAATTTGCATATCCTCTACTTTCGAATGTATGTGTTGAAGAGGTGTTGGTGTTGCCATTGAATTATAGTAACGTTGAAGTCCTTTTGTACGGTTCTCAGATCGAAATTTAAAAAGGCGATTGTCGCACTTCACAGCAAAGTCAATTGCTTGACTCAATGTTTGAAGATCAAGTAAGTTGAGCATTAATTTTTTTACCTCATATTGTAATCCGTAGAGAAATTGGCTAATAAGTGCAGCATCATCTCACTTGATATCAGTTGCAAGTTGTCAAAATTGCGAAGCATATAATGTTACTGATCGATTGTTTTGTCGTAAAATACGGATCTTATTGGTTGCAACACGAATTGCATCATGTTCTCCATACATGGATCGAAACTCCGCCAAAAAAGCCTCTAGATTATCCAATATTGGATCTCGTCGTTCAAGAAAAGATGAAAACCATCATAGTACCGAATCTGAAAGAAGCGTACTATTGAATCTAACTTGTGATCCTGGAGTTGGATAGCTTTGGGATTGAAGTTCAATCACAAGTTGCACTTGATTGATGAATCCTCGAAATTTGAATCTGGTGCCATCAAACTTCTCGGGTAGGGCAATTCTTGGTTC
The DNA here is from genome assembly GCF_059467195.1 of Physcomitrium patens. NCBI lineage: Eukaryota > Viridiplantae > Streptophyta > Bryopsida > Funariales > Funariaceae > Physcomitrium > Physcomitrium patens. Next base: position 16,521,118 of record NC_143424.1, on the reverse strand, counting down.
TCTAACATTTGAAGGGCGTTCCACCATAGGAGAAAGGACATGGTTTGGTGCACATGTTGAAGCAGCTCCAACCATTTCTATATCTTCACTTCCTATTAATCTTATTGCTCCTTGTAGTGGTAAATTGAGTTGATGCATTGCAAGCATTAACTCCTTCAATTGCTCTTACATTTGTGCCATTGCACTCTTCATTTCAAGAAGTTCTGCCATGATAACACTTAGAAGAGAGAAGATGTCTAATATCGCTCAAGACAAATAGAAGAGAGGACTTGGGGACAAAAAAATACTAAAGACAATATCAGTTTAGAAGAGGGTAATCCGCAACTTCTAATATGCTTATATCTTATCAAGAAAAAGGGATAATCTACTCTTAATCAAGATTAGACAAAGCTCTGATATAGTAGGTGTACTCTTGTCAATCTGTCAAGAACAAGAACTCGATGAAAAAACAATTTAGACAAGTCAGCCTTCACTCAAAGAAAGGTAACAAAATATAAATAAATAAGTATGTATATTGAAAGAGAAACTGGAATGGCTATTGCCAAAAGACAAAGAAACCAGAGACCCTTGAAACTAGACTCGAAGCAAGAAAGGAGTTGACAAGAGTGAAGAAGCCTTCACTCTTGTTTGTATATATACTATCTAACAAGGGGCTACGTGGCGACGTTCTATAGGACCTCCAATATGTGTTGACTTTGTAGGACACATGCCTTGACTTACAAGGCAAGTTTTTCTACGTGTGGGCCACATAGTTAGCTTGATCTTTAAGCTAACAACATGTGTGGCACATGGCCAACTTGTTGACCACGTTTCTAATCCAAAAAGTCAATTAAGGACACCTATGAAGTCAAAGCAGCATCTAAGAAGTTTCTAGGAAGCTTCTACATTAAATATTATAGACTTAACTTACTTTTACCTACTTTTACTTACTTCTACCTATTTCTATATGTAATTATTAGCTTACATGATTATGGCCATGATAACTGATGCTTCGGATTTTGCTTTAAGAGCTGTACTTTCACAAATGGGATTAGACAAGAAGCTCCGTCTGGTTGCATTCTATTTTCGAAAGTTCTCTACTGCTGAAATCAATTATGAGATCCACAATAAGGAACTTCTTGCTATAGTGGATTCTTTCCAAGAATGGCGTCACTTTCTTGAAGGAGCTGCACACCCAGTGATTGTATACAGAGAACACAAGAATTTGGAGTATTTCATATCGGCTCGAGTTCTAAACCAACGTCAAGCTCGGTGGAGTATATTGCTATTTAGGTTCGATTTTTTTATCACTTATCGACCTGGAAAGCAGCAAGGACTATCCGATGCCTTATCGAGGAGATCGTATCTTGTACCAAAGGTTGGAGAAGCAGAGTTTAAACAACAATGTACGACATTGTTGAAGCCAGAGCAATTTTAACTTTGCGCTACTATTGTACCAATTGATGCTGACTTCCTAAATCAGGTACGTGCTGTGACTATTGCAGATTTAGTAGCCATTGATATTAAACAGCGTACCAATGACAATAAGTTCAAGGTGGAGGGAGATCTTTTATACTTTGAGGAGTAGTTATATATCCCAAAAGGATCAGCACGACTCCGAGTTCTTCAATCTCGCCACGATTTTCCAGCTGCGGGACATTTTGGTTTCAATAAGACATTGGAACTTATTTCTCGAGATTTTTGGTGGCCCCAAATGTAGAAGGATGTGAAAGATTTTGTCCTCTCCTGTGACATCTTTTCAAGATCCATGAATCCTCGGCATCGCCCTTATGAATTCCTACAGCCATTGCTGATTCCACGTCGACCATGGTCTTCAATTTCCATGGACTTCATCACGGACCTGCCATCATCGAACTCATTTGACAGCATCTTTGTTGTGATAGATCGACTTACAAAGATGGCGCACTTTGTCTCTTGCAAGAAGACAACGTCCAGTGAAGTCACAGCAAGGCTCTTTATCGATAATGTGTATCGATATCATGGACTATCACATGATATCGTATCAGATCGAGGAACCCAGTTTGTTTCAAAGTTTTGGAGATCTCTCTTTGAGATACTGAAGGTGGATATCAAGCTTTCTTCGGCTTTTCATCCTCAAACTGATGGCCAAACGGAACGGGTGAACCAAGTCTTGGAACAATACTTACGATGCAGCATTAACTATCAACAAGATGATTGGACCACATGTCTGTCGCTAGCCGAGTTTGCATATAACAACACCCTCTATGCGTCGACTCAATACACACCATTCTTTTTCAACTATGGGTATCATCCGAAGCTTGATTTATTGAGTCCGTCAACAAATAACAATCGAGCAGTTGAAGGATTTATGAAACAACTATCAGAGCTTTAAAATATGTTGAAGCTTCAATTACAATCCGCCCAAGAATCCTACAAGGCGTCTGCAGATAGATTTGAGAATCAAGCACCTACTTTCAAAATTGGAGATAAAGCATGGCTTCTTTGACAAAATATCAAGACCAAGCGACCATGTGATAAGTTGGACTATCGAAGATTGAGACCATTTATCATCTAGAAGCAAATCAATCCAGTGGCGTACCGTTCTGAATTATCAGCTTCTATGAAGGTACATCTAGTCTTTCATGTTTCTCTATTAGAGCCTTTTCAAGAGTCGTCTTTTCTTGAAAGAGTGTAATGCCTGCCACTTAGTATTGAGATCGAGAACCACGAGGAATACGAGGTTGAAAAGGTGTTGGATTCACGGTGAAGGTGGGGCAAGTTGGAGTATCTTGTTCATTGGTGCGGCTACGACATTAATGAGCGAACGTGGGAGCCAGCTAAAAATCTCACCAATGTGCCACAAAAGGTACAAGAGTTTTATCAACAACATCCTCATAAACCTAAGCCGATTTGACCATAGCTTCCTTCTAAAGCTTGCTCACTCAAGAATATAAGAAAAAGGGAGAGCACCACCAAAATTCGTAGTTGATGTAGTTATTTTCTTTAAGTTAAAATAGAATTTTTTCAGTAGCCATAGTTTGGTCTTTTGATATGGATAGCCAAGAGATAGATACTATGTTAGTCAGATTATCTCAACCGACTAGCTCACGAAGACGATCCCGAGATGAAGAACCACCTACACCATGACGAGGACGGAGGATACCGAGTAACCGATCACTCGTGATTGTATTTGAGTCTGAGCTTGCTTACGATGGTCAGCCAGAAGGCGTGTTTGCAGGACAGTTTCACAATGAGGACACGGAAGTTCATGCTTGGTCAGAAGTTGAAAGAGTGGGCCACTACCATTGGCTTGAAGGGCCGATGAATCACTTGCCTCGTTAACAACAGTTGGAGTTCATAGCAGACGTCATGCGACAGATCTTCTTTTTCTTGTGTTGGTACTGATTAACAATAACATTGCTTCTCATAGACCTCGAAGCTAAAGGAAGGAGTGATGTTAGGGACATAGTCCTTAGAACCTTCTAGAGACTAGTTTCTAGAACCTTGTAGAAGCAAGTCTCTGGAACCTTCTAGAAGCTTTTTAGTTGGTAGAAGATGTTAGAAACATAGTCCTTAGAACCTCATAGAGATAAGTTTTTAGAACCTTCTAGAAGGAAGTCTCTGGAACCTTCTAGAAGCTTCCTAGTTGATAGAAGTTGCTTGAGAAGCTTCCTAAATAGGAGTATATATTGGAATCGAGGCTGAAAAGTTCTTCAGTCTCGATAACACATCTCTTGGAGCGCTAGCTCACCTCTCTGGTATTGTTCTTGTATTCATCTGATTAATCTAGTTCTTGCCAGTTCTTCTTGAACTTCTTGTTAGATCTTGAGTCTGTATTTTTATGTCCATGAAAATCTCTAACTATCTAAGGCAAATATCATTGAAAGAATTATATATGCAGCTAGCAATTTGAGGGATGCGGCAACCATTTGGTGGTATCATCGAGATCAAAGCTATAGAGCTCAAGGTAGATTTTGTGACTAAAAAGAGTTTGAGACGAAGTTTACGAATTAATTTTGGCCTATCAATGCAAAAAAGATAGCATACAATCAGTCTATAAATCTTACAAAAGTTAGGTCAGTGCAAGATTATATCTTTTGATTCAAATCTCTATGTCTCCAAATTAGAAATGTTTCAAAGGTGGAGATGATGGATCAATTCCTACGAGGTTTGAAACCTGGAATCTAATGAGAGGTGGAATTAAAGGATCCACAAACATTCAAAGAGGCGATTCAGATTGCAGAGATGGTTGATGCTATAGATTTCAAAAATTTTGGAACAGAACCTATAACACGAAGTTATATGTTGCTATCTAATATTGTGGCACAATAACCAATGCCAATAGAGATTGATGCCTCACAAAGATCATTGACACTACAAAGATGACAAATATTAGTGCAAAAAAGATTATGTTTCTATTGTTAGGAACGAGGCCATCAGATTAGACATTGTCCAAAACATCAAAGTACAAACACGAGTCAGATAAGGAGGATTCACAGTCTTGAAATTCACAAAGCCGATAATGAATCAAAACAAGAAAATGGAGCTTTCTAGTAAAGGTACCAAGGGCCTTTACTAGAAGGCACCAAGCACCACTTTTAAAGATGGAGAACGTAAGGTAATTCTTTACACCTCCATATTAAGTGAAGAGGAAATACAACTTATAACCAAAGACTTACTTATAGGGACAACCTTTATGAAGAAATAATTACAGCATGAGTAACTGATATATATGGTAGTTCCAAATCTTGCGTCAATGGTAGGAAAGACAATGAAAGGGATAAAATAGGCAGAGCAACTTATACAAAAATATCAAGAGGTCTTTCCAATCAACCTACCTAGTCGTGTACCTCTTGACCAAGGTGCCCTCTTTTAAATAAAACTATTGCCTAGAGCCAAACTAGTAAGTCGACCAATTTATTGCCTAATACCAAAAGAACTTGAAGAGCTACAAAAGATATTGGATGAATTTTTGGAGAAAGGCCTCATTTGAAAAAGTACCTCACTATTGAGAGTTCTTGTACTTTTTGTACCTAAAAAAGATGGTGGACTTTGCCTTAGTATTGACTATTGAGGTCTTAATAAGTAGGCTCTTAAAAATACATCTCTAATTTTTTGCATGGATGGTCTTCTTGACCAATTTTGAAATGCAACCATCTTTAGTAAATTGGATCTTTGGAGCAGCTATTGGCAAACACCTATTGTAAGAGAAGATGTGAAAAAGACAATATTTTGTACATACTATGGATATTTTGTATAGCTAATTTTATTCTTTGATCTCATCAATGCTCCAATCTCTTTCATGGGTCTCATATACAGATTGTTTCAAGACCTTTTGGATAAGTGTGTAATCATCTTCATTGATGATATCCTCATATATAGTAAAAACTTTGAAGAGCATAAACAACATACACATAAGAGATGTTGCATTGGCTATAAGGTAGTCGCTTCTACTGCAAGCAATCAAAATGTGAACTTTGGAAGTCAGAAGTTACTTTTTTGGAGAATGTGGTGTTCTCTGAAGACATGCATATAGAATAAAATAAGGTGAAAGCAGTAGAGGATTAGCCAACTTCCAAGGATGCTTTTGAATTTCACTCGTTTTTAGGCCTTATTTAATACTTTCACCATTTTATTCCATAATTTGCTCACATTATTGCCTCCTTGACAAACTTATTAGAGAAGTGTGCTTCATTTGAATGGAAATTGGAGTAGCAAAACGTCTTTAATAAGTTGAAGGAAGCACTCAATACTGTTCCAATATTGCAACCATATCATCTTAATCTCCCATGTACGCTTAATATTGATACTTTTGACTTTACTATTAGAACGATCCTTCAAGAAGATTTTAGTAAGGGCCTTTAACATGTGGTGTATAAATCACACAAGCTCAAAAAGACTAAGTGCAATTATTCTACTTGTGATCGAGAGTAATTAGCAATTGTACACACTACAAAGGTGAAGTGATACTAATCATTCAAAAAACCAATGGTTATTTGGACTGACCATCGATCCTTGTTATATGATTTGCATTTAAAAAATATGAAATCATGGCATCATTGTTGAAAAGAATAGTTGTAATTTCTTGATATCAAGCTTGAGTACAAGCAAGGATGATAATATATTGTAGTAGATAGTTTATCATGGAGTCCTGAGTTGAAAGATGAATTGAAAGACAAGATAGAAGTCAATACTGTTAGTAGTATCGTTTCAGATCTAATTAAAGAGGTAGAATGGAAGAAAGCTACGCAATGGAATATTTATATTAAGATAGTTAGTATTGTTCTCGTTGTGTTCAAGCTTCAGTATACCAAAGCAATTGAACTAATAGAGGTAGGTTCGAACACGGGGAAAGATAGGTTATATGAATTGGGTCTATTAGTATCACAATTGACTATACTCTGGCTATCTGAAATCAATTATCAAACTACAAATCACCAAGGCTTACTACTTCCATCTTAATTCAAGATATATTCTATTCTACGACTATCAATTCAATAATACTTCTCTCAATCACAATTCTTCATAAATAATAAAAGAAAAGAAAACAAAGAGGTAGCACCAAGCTTACCCCAGCCTACGACTCTCATAGTCTAGCTCTCGGCTACAATTCTTAGAGTCTGGCCCTTGGCTACGACTCTCACAGTCTAGCTCTCGGCTACGACTTTCACAATCTCGCCACGATCTCTCTTTTTTCAACTTCTTTATCCTACCCAAAAAGATGATTTGTCTGCCAGCGGATTCCAAAGGTTATGACCCTTTGAATTCTTAACCATTTATTCCACTAACAACCTACTGTTATCAACTAAACTGCCTAACCGTTAGTCTAATTCTCAAGATTGTCAATAACTAACCAGTAACTTATCACAAAATTTATTTACCTATTCTACAGTTAGTGATCAAGTAAATATGGATAATATATAATATCAAGATTATACTCTTAGTGATGGCTTGCTCTATTTCAAGAAGCAAATTTAAGTACTCGACAATACTAAATTCCAGACATACATATTTCAAGAAGAATATGACATCCCAATATTTGGACATCTGAAACGAGAGAAGATTCTAAAACAAATCTCAAAGATATGATTTTAGAGAGATTTGGATCTAATGTTTGAGCCTTTGTATACTCTTTTAAGTCATATCAATGTAACAAAGCATGCAATGCAATATTTTTTAGGTTTATTGCAGCCCATTCCGCTACCTATAGCATGCTGGAAGCATATGACTATGATGTCATTATATGTTTGCCGTAGACATCTCATAATTATACCGCTATTGCCGTCTTTGTGGATCGACTCTTAAAGCAACTTCACTTGGCCATAATACACTTGGATATTGATGCTTCAATGCTTATATGAATCTTTTTTGCTATCATCTTTCATCACCATGGATTACCTTGTGCCATCATTTTAGATCGAGATCCACGCTTCACGAAAAGTTTTTAGTAAGCTTTGTTCTAGCTATTAGATAAACGACTTGCCATATCTACAGCCTTCTATCTCCAAATAGATCGGTAAACAAAGCATGCAAATCAAAACTTTGGAAGATATGTTATTGGCATTTATAGTAATTCATCATAATGATTGAGATGAATACTTGACGCATTTGGAGTTTGCTTATAATGATAGTATTCAAGTAAGTATAGATTATTTACCATTTTTCCTTAATACAAGTCAACATCTAATTACGCTAGCAACTCTTTATCTTTCCATTGATACCAACAACTTGATAATGGAGGAATTTATACAATGACTTACAATGACCTTGTAAGAGGCACGGTATTGCGTCTTTATTGCATAGAATCGATAAGAGTAATATGCAGATAACCATTAGCAATACAAGACCTTTTGGGAGGGTGATCAAGTATTATTCCCTAAAGCCAATTTGCCACTTACTACATCAATCAAAATCCGTAAATTATGACCTTCGTGGCTTGGACCTTTTTGCATTTCTATAGTGATATTTGATGTCACATATTGCCTCAAACTTTCGCAACATATTTGGATTCATCTAGTCTTCTATGTTTTACAATTGAAGGAATTTCATACCAATCTAAAGCAGTTTTTGGATAAATATCAACCACTACTACTAGTAGTTGTAATTGATGATCAACAAGAATATGAAGTGGATAGCATTTTGGAACATCGCTACTTTTGTCATAGCAATAGACGTCCACATCTTTAGGTTAAAGTTCTTTGAAAAGGTTATGTCATTCACAATGCAACGTGGAAATTTGCACAAAACCTCACCTATTCTCAAGAGACAATTTGGAGACACCATCAAGAGCAAAATGATGATGTTTTGTATTTGTGGAAGGGAATTAACTATAATATGGTATACATAAGATAACTATATAGATAATTAGAATCATGGAAGTTTTTAGAATTAAAGGTCTGATTAATAGATTAAGTAGGATCCATCATAGAACATTCTAGAAAAGATTTAGGATAGTTATTTAGATGGAATCTACTATAAAATCTTCTAAAAAAGACTTAAGGTACTTATGTAAATAGAACCTACTATAGAACCTTCTAAAAAAGGAATTTAAGACAATTATTTAGGTAAGATCTATCACTTAAGAGCATTCTAGAAAGTCCAAGGTAGTAAGACAAGGTATTAATAGGATTGGCCAAGGTCTTTTGGAGCATCTAATTAAATATGGCTTCAGATTCTTTTTTTAGTAAAGTTTGGTTTTGCATCTTTTTATTTAATTTTATTCTGTTCAATTTTGGTTTGCTCAATTGTCTTTCATGTCCTATTCAATGTAGTTGTGTTTAATTTTATTCTCATTTATTTTGTCTTATTTTGTGATGAGATATTATATTGGTGTGGAATAGAAAGATCATGGATTTTTGAGATAGTCTGGTCTTCTTTCATATATTCTCTAACTAGGAGCTACATGGCAATATTCTATAGGACCTCTAATATGTGTTGACTTTGCTAGCCGCATGTCTTAACTTGCAAGGTAAGTTATCTATGTATGTGCCATATAATTAGTTTGTTTCACAAGCTATTATATGAAGTTAACTTGTTCCATAAGCTACTAATACGTGGTTAACTTGTTGGTCAAGTTTCTTATCTATAAATATATCTAAAGTCAAAACTGTGTCTATAAAGCTTCAAAGAAGCTCATCTAGAAGATTTTATAAAATTAATCTATATTTATCCATTTCTATCTAATGACATAAGTAACTATTGAAATATATATATATATATATATATATATATATATATATATATATATGATATTATCTCTCATTTTTAAGGATGAGTTCTTCAAGGAGCACTCATCATCTTTCATGAATCTTTATAATTTTTCATCTTAGTTTTGATGGATGTCATCAATCAAAGGCCTCAACCTTCTTTGTTGCATTTGTAAGATTCTTTACTAGCTCCCATGTACATTTACTAATATCATATTTATGCTAATGAAGAGAGCTTTATATCCATCTTTAGAACCTTCAATAGGATTTTCTAAAATCTTGATATAAATTGAGTCCCTTTATCCAATATAATATCCTTTAGCAATCCATGATAGCAATAGATATTGTGAATGAAAAGCTTAGCTATTTCTTTATCTAAAATAGATTTTGTACATAGTACAAAAAGTACTATTTTGGTGAAACAATCTATGATTACAAATATAGAATCATATGACCTTGAACTTGAAAGATCTATAATAAAATCCATAGAAATAAAAGACCATGGTTGTTTGAGTATAAGCAATAATTGGAAAAATCCATAGGATCAATGACAAAGAGTTATTGATCTTGAAAAAATGTCACATGACTAGACAAAGTCTTTTACTACCTTCCACATTTGTGGCCACCAAAAATCTCTAGATATAAGTTCTAAAGTTTTAATGTAACCAAAATGTCATGCTGTTAAAGACTCATGATGTGCTTGAAGAACATGTAAACGATGCTTCTCTTTTTGGAATATATAGGCATCTTTCGAAATAGAAAAGATTGTTCTTAAACTCAAATTTTGAAACATCATGAGATTTAGAAGAAAGATTTTTCATATCATGAATAAGAGGATGAAAAGAAATACTTAATTGAATTTTTTTGACAAAGGTCAAATCAATTGTCAATATTGATTTCATTGCTTGAAGTTGAAAATACTTTGGCTTCAAGAAGTTTGTTCTTTGTTGATCAAAAGATGCATCTTTTTTTTTTTATACAAGATAAGAGTGTCTAAAAAGAGCATCTGATAAAACTAAGTATTTTTTTAGGTTGATATGTAATCTTAAAATCAAATGTTCATAATGACATGCTCCAATAGGCTTGGCGATGATTCAAAACATATATTGATATGAAATACTTAAGGTTCTTATGATCTATATATATTGTGACTGGACTTAAATTGCCTTCTAGATAATGACACCATTCTTGAAATGAATCCATAATTGTAAAAAGTTCTTTGTTGTAGATCTCATAGCTAATCTTGGCTTCTAAAAATTTCTTGGAATAAAAATCTATTGGATGGAATTTGTCATCTATTTCTATTTGTAACAATTCTACATCCAAGGTAAAATTTGATGCACATGTTTCCATAAAGAATGCATTAGAAAAGTTAACCTAATACAAAATTGGTACAAAAATAAATTCTTTCTTCAAAGCAATAAACAATGCTTTGATTTCTTTATTTTATTCAAATTTGTCTTTACAAGTCAAACGTATAAATAGAGCTGCAACTTGAAAAAAGTTCTTGATAAAGATTTTGTAATAATTGGCAAAGCCTAAAAAGCATTGCACATCTTTTATTGTTTTTAGAATCTTTCAATCTATGATAGTTTGGACCTTTTTTGGATCTATCATAAGGCTTTCATTAGAAATGATGTATCCCAAAAAATCAACTTAAATAGCATAGAATACATACTTTTTTATCTTTTTGTATAATCATGCATCTCTAAATTTTTGTAACAAAAAACAATAATGAACTTCATGCTCTTTTATAGTCTTAGAATAGATTAAAATGTTGTCTAAATAACAAATGAGAAACTCATCAAGAAACTTAGGAAAGACATCATTCATTAGATATTGGAAAGCAACTGGTGCATTCATGAGTATAAAAGATATGATATTATATTCAAAATATCCATACCTAGTTCAAAAAACAAACTTCCATTCATCTTATTTTTTTGATGCGAACTAAGTTATATTATTATGGACTTGAATCTCAAAGAAAGAAAATCCTCAATACACCCTTGTGTCATTGAAAAAAACTAGAAAGACACTCAAAAGGTAATGTAATATTAACTAGAATGGCTATTGCCAAAAATAAGAAGACTAAAAAATCTTAAAAGAAGACTAAGGACTAGAACTGCATTGACAAGAATGAAGAAGGCTTTACTTTTACCTCCATATATAGTCTTAACTAGGAACTACATAGGGATGTCATATAGGACCTCCAAAACATGTTGACTTTGCTAACCACATGTCTTAACTTGGAAGATAAGTTATCTATATAAACGCCATATGGTTAATTTGTTCCACAAGCTATTATGCAGAGTTAACTTGTTCCACAAGCTATTATGCAGAGTTAACTTATTCCACAAGCTACTAACATGTGATTAACTTATTAGCCAAGTTTCTAATCTACAAATACATCTAAAGTCAAAATTACATCTTTAAAGCTTTACTAAAAGACTTTAAGAAATTAATCCATATTTACCTACTTCTACCTAATCATACAAGTAATTATAAAGGTAAATGTATATGTTCGTGACATTATTCCCTCTTTTAGGGACGAGTTCCATAAAGAGCAATCTTCATATGTTAAAGAAGTTTAAGATGCGATAAATTGTATTTGCTACAAATTCTAATCTTTACTCTCTTCAAAGATGATTGATAGGCCTTCTCAGCCATCAATAGTATTTCATATCAAGGCAAGAAGACCAACCGATTATTTGATCATTCTTGAAGCCTTTATAACTTCCTTCAAATAAAACATATGGAACATTGTCAAGACTTGTTCCTACTCTAATAAAATCACCAAACAATAAGAGTCTCTTTCAAGGTCGTGATACCAAACACGTTGTATCTTGCCATCAATTCAAGGAAGGACATGTTGTTCTTGAGGATCTTCAACTTGATTTTGTCATCTTAAAGATTGTGACAATCGCAATGTCTTATTTGATAAATCTGCAAATAAAAGCTCTTGAGTTGAATCTGTTGGTTGTTGGTTCTCCATCTCCTTAGCGTCACAAATACACATAAGCTACAAAATAAGATAGAAGATAGAGTGTTATCTTTCTTTGATCTTGTTTCTTTTACAGCAAAGATTTGCTATTCTTTATCTTAGTTTTGATAGATTTTGTTAATAAAAAGCTTCAACTTTTTTTGATGTATTTGTAAGCCTCTATGATAGCTCCCATGTGTGTTCACTAATATCATACCCATACCTATGAATAAGATATTCTAATCTATTTTGATGTCACCTTGAGTTTAAGACTTCTTCCACCTCGAATTCTTAATTATTATCTATTTCTATAGAAGGAGGTGGCATTTGTCTTTTTTCCAAAATATTCACTATCTTATACAACTCAAGAAGGAACATGTGAAATAGAGGCTGGATCTTCATAGATTCGAGTAGATATAATCGATAAGCAACAAGATTGATTTTTTCACAAATAGAAAAAGATTTCAGCCTATAATAGTCTAACTTATCACAAGGATGAATAGTCTTAATATTTTCATGAAGCAATCATACCTTGTCACCTATGTTGAATTATGGTTGCTCCTTATGATAGGCATTTGCATTGGTCTTTTGCCATCCTTGAACTTCTTTTAATTGTATCTACATTTTTGGATGTAGCTTTGATAAATAATTTGCTAAATCTTCTGCTGCAAGTTTATCAACTTTTGAAAAGTCAAAAATATCAAGTCATGGATGATAACCATAATAAGCAAAAAAAAGTGTTTGTTGAATAAAAGAATGTATCTAATTATTGTATGCAAACTCTGCCAATGACAAAAGAGTTGTTCAATCATCTTGATGATGGTTGATAGTACACATCAAATACTATTCTAAAATTTGATTCACCTGTTTTGTTTGCCTATTAATTTGAGGATGAAAAGCCAAAGAAAGCTTTATATCCATCTTTAAAAACTTGAATAAAGTTTCCTAAAATCTTGATACAAATTGACTTTCTCTATTTGATATAATATCCATTGATAATCTATGATAGAAATAGATATTGTCAATAAAATACTTAGTTGTTTTTTTCACCTAAAATAAATTTTGTACATGGTACAAAATGTGCTATTTTTTTGAAGTAATTTACGATTACAAATATGGAATCATGTAAATCTAAGTCTGAAAGATCCATAATAAAATCCATAAAAATAAAAGATTATAGTTATTTTGGAATAAGTAACTGTTAAAGCAGTCCATAAGGTTGATGGCAAAGAGTTTTGGATCTTGAACAAGTATCGCATGATTGTACAAAGTCTTTAACTATCTTTCATATTTGAAGCCACCAAAAATCTCTTGATATTAGCTCCAAAGTTTTATTGTATCTAAAATGTCCAACTGCTGAAAAATCATGACGAGCTTGAAGGACATGTAATCATGCCTCACTTTTTGGAATATATAGATAATCTTTGAAATATAGTAGGTTGTTTTTGAACTCAAACTTTGAAGTGTCATAGGACTTAAAAGAAATATTCTTGATATCATGAAGAAGAGGATCAGAAGACATATTTGATTGAATTTGCCTAACAAAGGTTGAATCAATAATCAATGTTGATTTTATTGCTCAAAGATGAAAATACTTGGACTTTAAGAGAATCATATTTTTTGTTGATCAAAAGATGCATCTTCTTCTTTTGGTGCAAAATAAGAACATCCAAAAAGGACGTCTTATAGATCTTGTTATTTTTCACATGGATAAGTGATCTTGAAATTGAATCTAGATAAAGACATGGTGCAAGAGGCTTGATGACAATTCAAAACACATGTTGATATGAAGTAATCAAAGTTCTTATGATCCGTATATATGGTATCAAGGTAGAGAGAGTTTGCCTCAAGAAAGTATTAGACTCCTAGTTGTCACTTATTGCTCAATCAAGCTTCATAATAAGGGAAGCCCTAAGTTTATATATGAAATTTTCCTTTTTGGAGAAATTACACCAAATACATAAACCTCAAGTAACCAATAACTTCCAAAATATGATAAAATCCTCTAAAACCTTGTATATCCTTATGTGGAAAATTTTCCAAATTTTAATACCTCATATCTCCTGATTTGACTATCTAAACTTATTCAAATTTTATATGAAATACTGATATATTCTTATCAACTACAAATTTGTTGTGAAACTTAAAATATCACCAAAACCCTAACAGTAGCTTTAAATCCTAGTTTTTATACACCTACATGCATTTTTTTTCATATCTCACAAACTAAACATCTAAATATCACAAAATTTATATGTATAGTTTTTTAACACAATTATGTACCTTCTTCAAAATGTTTGAGCAAAAAATTCTTCTTAAAATTTAAGATATGGTGCCAATTATTACTATAAACAAAATCACTTACTTACTACCTTTGATTTGGATGTGCTGACTTCAATCTACTATAACTTCTTCATCCAAACTCCAAATTCATCAAAAAATACATGAAAAGTATAGTAAAAAAAGTGCTCTCTTCAATCTTAATTGCTGATTCTTTATTGCACTTTTTAAACATATGTTAAGCTCCATAGAGTGACAATAGGTATGAAATTGATACCTTAACTTTGAGTGCCAAAAATTCTTTCAAAAAAACTCCAAATCATACAAAATTTATATCTAATCTGTATTCAAAAACCTAAACTTGTTGATTCTAGTCTTCAAAGTTCGAATGAATTTAAAAGAAAAATCCTAATTCTTAGTAAGGCCTTGGGCAGCTTCTTTGAAGTCCATTGGATATGGCCTTCGACCAATAGAAATGAAGATCTCCATTCCTTGCCTACATCCATTGATGCCTTACTTTCATCCCTTTCAATAGCCTCCTATTATTTCAGAATTTCTTCATTAGACTCTAATCTCCTCTCGAGGCTTCATACTAAAAATTTAGATCCTATAATTTTTTTAAATACTATAATCAAACTAGATAAAATTCAAATTAAAGTTTTTTATATCGACTTTCTTTAAATTAATCTATTAATGATTCTAACATACACCAAGACTTATGAACATATTAAATATCCTTATTATTTTTTACATATTATAAGCAATTACAATATGACAATGGTAACTAGACTTGAAGCACCTTCTAGATAATGACACCATTTTTGAAATGAATCTACAATTGCAAGGAACTCTTTGTCATAGATTTCATAATTAATTTTGGCTATTGAAAATTTTCTAGAATAGAAAGCTACTGGGTGGAGTTTGTCATCTGTTCTCATTTATGATAATATAGTACCTATAGCAAAGTTTGACACGTTTGTTTCCATAAAAAAAATCTTAAAAAAATCAATGCGATACAAGATTGGTATAGAAATAAATTCCTTCTTTAAAGCATCAAATGATGTTTTTGCTTCTTTATTCCACTTAAGATTGACTTTACAAGTCAAACATGTAAGTGGAGCGGTAACTTGAAAAAAGTTCTTCATGAAGATTCGGTAGTAATTAGCAAAGCCTAAAAAGCATTGCACATCTCATATTATTCTTAAAATCTTCCAATCTATGATAGTTTGGACCTTCTTGGGATCTATCATAAGACCTTTGTTGAAAATGATGTACCGTGAAAAGTCAATTTGAGTAGTGTAGAATATATACTTTTCTAACTTAGCAAGTTTGATAATCTTTCATCTTTAAGTTTCTGTAACACATGACGAATATAAAGTTTATGTTCATTTAAGTCCTTAGAATAGATTAAAATATTATCTAAATAACAAATGACAAAATCATCTAAAAACTCACATAAAACATCATTTATAAGATATTAAAAAGCGGCCCATGCATTTGTGAGTCCAAAAGGCATGACATTATATTCAAAATGTCCATACCTTGTTCAAAAAGTAGTCTTCCATTCATCTCTTTTTGTGATACGAACTAAGTTATATGCTCCTCATAGATCTATTTTGGTATAAATCTTTGTTTGATTGATTTGATCAAGAAGTCCTAAAATCAAAGGCAAATGATACCTATTCTTGATAGTGATCTTATTGAGTCTTTGATAATCCACTTACATTCGTAGAGATCCATTTTTTTTCTTCACAAATAAGATAGGAGCTCCGATTGAGGATTTAGAATGGTATATGAAGTTCTTCACCAAATTTTCATCAATATATTCTTTTAATGTAGCCAATTCATTCTGCGATAAGATATGGATTGGTCCAAATGGTAGTTGAGCTCCTTCTTGCAAATCAATTGAACAATCATAAGATCAATGCTCTAGAAGAATATCTACATTTTTTTTTTCAAAAACGTCTTAAAATTCTATATATTGGCTAAGAATACCACTTCATATTTTTTCACCATTAGAATGGATATAGCATATATAGTATAAGATGATCCTTCTTTTGCAGCATGCATGAAAGCTCTCGCATTTAGAAGTAAAGGTTTGGAAGTACTAGACTTTTATACTTCTACTTTCTTAACTTGATCTTGGATTATATTACCAAAAAAGTTAAGGTTATAAGAAATCTAATCTATTTGAGGATTATATTTTTTTAGCCATGATAATCATAAAATAATTGGATTAGAAGAAGATCTTATTATATTAAATACTACTACGCTTTTATGATATTTAATTGTTACATCTAAAAGAACAGTTTCATAGGTAATATTTTCAAAAGACAATGAATGATCATCTATGACTTCTATATGTATGGATTTAGTTTTTTTGACTAAAGGTGTTTTTTGATTTATAACAAAATCTTTGTTTGTAAAATAGGCTGAGGCTCCTAAATCTAATAAGGCAAGGGCTTTGTAATTTTTAGATCCTAAACACATATCTATTATAAAAAAGATGAGAGATTTGAGGAGAGAATAGGATCTTTACTAGGTATTGTACATGAATCCAGCCACATAGTTCCTATTATAGCTAAAAAAAACTTATTTTTCAGCACATTATCTTCTTTGGTAATTATGCTCCTCATTTTGTAATTGTATTGCTCTTTAGACAATATTGAGTAGTGCGTTTAGCTTCTCTACAATATAAACACAAACCTTCTTAGCAACGTCAAATCTTTTTCTGCTTTGTGAGTGTTTTAAAATATATCGTATCAATTTACATTGGTTTTGACTATGATGAATACATTTCAAAAAACTTGGAAGCTACCGCCATTACTTGACTTATTCTTCTTCAACCAAGTCTTTGTTCTTGATGCCTTTCAAATAATCGATTGTTGCATGCAATAACTTGAGAAATAAATTATTCTAAAGATTTTATTTTTTACATTGTTAATAAAAAAATCTTTGACACTATTCTTTAATTCATATCAAAATTAATTTATGAGTGTTTTGTCATTCAAGTTTAGATCACAAGCAAGGTTTTGGAATTCAATAGTATATGTAGTGGCTGATCATGATTCTTGTCGTAAAGATAAGAGTTTGGTCTATGCTACTTGTTCTTAATCACTTTTTTCAAAAGTTGCCATAACCACTTCTAGGAATGAATTCAAATCACAAAGGAGTCGTAAATATTTTTCCTATTAAAGGTATAAACTAAGAAAAATCACTTCCTAATAGAAGTGCGCCTATGAAGCAAACTTAAGTAAATCCATCAAGATATTGAAAAGGATAAAATCTTAGATAGAACTTGACTTGTTGAAAAAATCCTCAAAATTTTGATCTTGTTCCATCAAACTTTTCAAGCATATTAATCCTTATCTCCATCATACTTATAGAAGTAAAATTCCTTGGATTTGGTTATTAGCTCGGTCTATTTGCTTCCTTCAATTGCTTAAGTTCTTGCCGCAAACTCTGAACTTCTTCCATAAATGTAGGCATAGTATCTCCATGATTCTTATTAGAAATACATGAGATTTCTATTGTAAGAGTGTTGACAAGCTCATGAAGATCTGTAATAGTTACATATCTATTCTCACTTCTATTAGATGTAGCATCCATAATCTTTCCTTCCATAGGCAATCCAAACAAATCTAAAAAGTTAAATTAAAAGAAGATAATCTGCAACCTCTGAAAAATAAATTCTACAAAGAGGGGTAATCTACTTTCTTTAACGAAAGATCAATACTAAAAAATAAGATTTTTTTTGTCTAAAAGGTGGGTAGTCCACAACCTTCAAATACAACAATAGAAGTAGATTAATCCATTCACTTCCAAAACAAGACAAAAATAATATGTTAGCACTCTTATTAATTTATCAAAGACATGAATCTTAAAAAAAGAGAATCCTTGATACACTCTTGTGTCACTAAAGAGAACTAAAAAGTCATTCAAATGGTATTATAATATTAATAAGAATGGCTATTATCAAAATCAAGAAGACTAGAAAGACTTGAAACAAGACTAATGACTAGAAAGGCATTGACAAGAGTGAAGAAGGCTTCACTCTTACCTCCATATATACTCTTAATTAGGAGCTATATGGAAATGTCCGATAGGCCCTCCAAAACATGTTGAATTTGCTAGCCACATGTCTTAACTTGCAAGGCAAGTTACCTATGTATGCGCTACAAAGTTAGTTTGTTTCACAAGCTATTGCACGAAGTTAACTTATTCCATAAGCTACTAACATGTAGTTAATTTGTTGGCCAAGTTTTTGACCTACAAATATATGTAAAATTAAAACCATATCTATGAAGCTTCTAAGAAGCTTCATTAATAGACTTTATGAAATTAATCTATATTTACCTATTTCTACTTAATCATATAAGTATTTATTGTGATAAATGTATATGTCTGTGACATATGTACTCTTTATAGATTTATTTTTGTATAGATTTTTGCTTGATTTAATTGATTAAGAAGTCTTGCTATCAAAGATAAATGATGCATATTCTTGATTGTCATCTTGTTAGGTCCTTGATAATCTATACACATCCATAAAGATTCTTATTTTTTCTTTACAAATAAGATAGGAGTCTTGGTTGGAGATTTAGAATGGCATATAAAGTTCTTAATCAAGTTCTCATAAATATACTCTTTGATTGCAACTAACTCATTTTGTGATAAGCTATAGATTGATACAAATGGTGGTTGAATTCTTTCTTAAAGATCAATGGTACAATCATAAAGATGCTACTCCAAAAGAATATCTATATTTTTCTTTTTAAAAACATCCTAGAAATCTTGATACTAGTTAAGAATATCACTTGATATCTTCTCACTTTCAACAATGGGCATGGCATATATAGCAAAAGATGGTCCTTAA
This sequence comes from Physcomitrium patens, assembly GCF_059467195.1. Taxonomy (NCBI): domain Eukaryota; kingdom Viridiplantae; phylum Streptophyta; class Bryopsida; order Funariales; family Funariaceae; genus Physcomitrium; species Physcomitrium patens. The sequence continues at coordinate 16,501,815 of NC_143424.1, read as the reverse complement.
TTTGCAGCATGTATGAATCCTTTTGTACTTATTAATAAGGGTTTGAATAAACTAGACTTATGGATTTCTACTTGTCTAGCAAGACCTTGGACTAAACTATAGAAAAAATCAAGCTTACAAGAAATCCAGTCTATCTAAGGATTATATCTTCTTTACCATGATAATCCTAAAATGATTGGATTAGAAGGAGATTTAATCACATTAAATATTATTAAACTATTGTAACCACTAATTGCTACTTCTACAAGAATAGTTTCATGAGTAACATCCTCAAAAGATATTGAACATCCATCTATTACTTCTACATGCACATGTTTGAATTTTTTAAACTAAGGATATATCTTATTTTTTAATAAAGTCTTCATCTATAAAACAAGTTGAGGCTCTTGAATCCTACAAGGCTAAGACTTTATAATTTTTTGGTCCTATACAAACTTCTATTGTAAAATAAGATGAGGGATCAAAAGAGAAAATAAGACCTTTACTAGATATTGGACATGATTCTAGCTACATGGTTCCTATTGCAGCTGGAGCAATTTGTTTTTCGACACATTGTCTTCTTTGGCAATTATGCTTCTTCTTTTATAATTGCATTATTTTTTTGGACAATGTTGAATAATATTTTTAGCTTCTCTATAATACATGCATAAGCACTATTGACGTCATTGACTCTGTTCTTGTTTTGTGAGGGATTTAAAACATATCATATTAATTTACATTGATTTTAGCCTTGATGAATAAGTTTTTGAAAACTTAGGAGCTGTCGTCATTATTTGATTTGTTCCTCTTTAGCCATATCTTTGTTCTTGACATCTTTTAAATAATTGATTGTTACATGCAATGGCTTGAGCAATAAATTATTCTAAAGATTTTATCTTTGGTATTGTCAGTAATAAATCTTTGACATTATCCTTCAATCCATATTGAAATTGATTAATAAGGGCTTTGTCATTCCACTCTATGTCACAAATGAGATTTTGGAATTTAGTAGCATATATGGTGGCTGACCATGATTCTTACTATAAAGATAACAGCTTGGTCTCTGCTACTCTTTCTTGATCACTTTCTTTGAATGTAGCTATAAATACTTTTAGGAATGAATTCAAATCATAATGGAGTGGCAAATCTTTTTCCATTAAAAGTACATATGAAGAAATAACACATTCTAATAGAAATGTATCTATGAATCCAACTTGAGTAAATCCATCGAGATATTGGAAATAATGTAATCTTAGATAGAACTTGACTTATTGCAAAACTCCTCAAAACTTTGATCTTATTCCATCAAACTTCTCAGGCATACTTATCCTTGTCTCCATCATACTTGTAAAAAGAAAACTCCTAGGATTTGATTTTGAGGTCGATCTACTTGTTTCTTTCAATTGCACAACTTCTTGTCACAGACTTTGAACTTCTTCTATAGGTGTAGACATAATACCTCCATGATTCATGTTAGAAATATATCAAATTTTGACTCTTAGAGTATTGACAAGTTCATGAAGATATGCAATATTTACAAATCTATTCTCACTTCCACTAAAAATAGTATCTATAATCTTTCTTTCCATAGATAATTCAAACAAATTCAAAAAGTTAAATTAGAGGAGGGTAATTTATAAATTCTAATAAAAATTTCTACCAAGAGGGATAATCCACTCTGTTTAATGAAAAGATTAGTATTAAAAAATAAGATTTTTTGTTTAAAGGTGGATAGTCTGTAATCTTCAAAATACAACAATAGAAGTGAGATAATCCGCTCATTTCTAAAATAAGACAAAAATAGTATGTTAGCACTCTTGTCAAATTATTAAGAACATGAATCTCACAAAAAGAGAATCCTTGATACAGTCTTGTATAACTGAAGAGAACTAAAAAATCATTCAAATGGTAATATAATGTTAACAAGAATGGCTATTGCGAAAAACGAGAAGACTAGAAAGTCTTGAAATAAGACTAAGAACTAAAAAGGCGTTGACAAGAGTGAAGAAGGCTTCACTCTTGCCTCCATATATACTCTTAATTAGGAGCTACGTGGGGATGTTCCATAGGACCTCCAAAACATGTTGACTTTGTTAGCCACATGTTTTAACTTGCAAAGCAAGTTACCTATATATGCGCTACAAAATTAGTTTGTTTCACAAGCTAATGCATGGAATTAACTTGTTCCACAAGCTACCAACACATGGTTAACTTGTTGGCCAAGTTTCTAACCTATAGACACGTCTAAAGTCAAAATCGTATCTATGAAGCTTCTAAGAAGCCTCTCTAGGAGACTTTATAAAATTAATCTATATTTAACTAATTCTACCTAATTATATAAATAACTATTGGAATAAATGTATATATTTGTGATACTTTATAGCATATCATACAAAATTTATACATCTAATCTATATTCAAAAAGATATTTTTAATATTTATTAAAAAATATTATATCTACTTATACATATATATTTTTTAATTTCATTATATTCACTTAATAATCATAATTTTTTGTTAAGTCATCCTTCCTTTTTTTTATATATAATTTTTAAAAAGAGAAGTTAAGATATTTAATAAATTGATAAAACATAAGATTTAAAAAATATTATTTGCTATAATATTGATTGATATGTTTCTTAAACCATCATTATTATTCTATACTTATCTAAGGAGATTGCTTAATTATTTGATTATTGTTCAAGGCCTAATATCAACTTTTAAATATAAAAGAATTGAAATGCTCTTAATCAAAATATGCACCTTTTATATTATTATCAAACACTTAAATTTCTTTTTAAGCTTGTAATAACATGTCAATAGAATCTTGCCATCAATTCAAAAATAAGATATATCTTTTGTAAGTATTTGGATTTTGATTTCATATAAATTGTAACAATCTAAATTGTATACATATTATTTTTGTTGATAACAATTTTTGAGATGAATCAGCTAGATATTCCTTCTCTATCTTATCAAAAGAAAATCTACTAAAAAAATATAATAAAGAATATATATATACATATATATATATATATATATTCTTTGTATCATGATATTATTGAAAATAATCACTCTTTAATTTGAATGGATTTTGTTGATTTTACAAAAAATAAATAAAACTCTACTACTTATTTCAAAGATTCTTGGATAGCTAAGATGTAAACTTAATGTTTTATGTATACATGTATATATATATATATATATATATATATTTCAAATTTTCGTATTCTACTTACATTTAAATTCCACATAAATGAAGAAAATTGCAATGAACAAAAGAATGTGATGTTTTTTTGAAAAATAAAACAAAATGAAATTGTTTTTGTTTGTTTGTTTGTTTTTATTTTAAAGAATACACAAATGATACCGATAGTACGAAATTCTGAGTTCACATTGCAACAAAGAAAGACATTGGAATGAAAGTTAGTGAGCGAGTTTGAAAAGGGGCAGAAACAGGAACAGGACATGGAGGAATCGATGAGCGAGTTCGCTGGATTGCCGTGTCGTGCCGTGAGTTGCCGCTACATGCCGCCAGCACGCCGTGACGTACCGTGCCGCATAGTACCGGAGTCTGCACGGCGGAGGGGGCAAAGCCTCAGGGTGACTGGGTGAAGTGAAGTGGGGAGCATAGTGACCGTGGGTTCCGCGTCAAGCTCCGCCACCCTCTGCTGTCTGAGGTCTCCCTCGTTGCTCCCTCTTATACAATCTCTGAGCTTCCTCCTCCATTCTGGCTTTTCTCATCGTGACCTAATTGCACATGCCATCGCTCGCCCTCAATTTGCCTCAGCCATGGCGCTCGCCACTGCTGTGCGCTGCCTCCCACCATTCCAACCGTCGTCGTTGTCCCTCTCTCGCTCCTTCCTTCTTCGCCCCTTGCCCCAATTCGCCGTCTTCAAATCCGCCCAGAATCGCATCCGATGTGTCAATTCTGGGCATGTGTTAGAGGAGTCAGCGTTTGGGTTCCGGCATGGGCCGATGCGGGTTACATTTCGGCTGCTTGAGGATGAGAGTAAGCGATCGTTGTCGACGTGGGGAATTCGTGACGCAGGAGGTAATTTGAAGAACGGGGTTCAGTGCAGGGCTGTTCCCTCGTCGCCTCCGCCGCCGAAGGAGGCTGCTGTGGAAGTGCCTGTGATTGTTGACGATGATTTGGATGAAGCTGATTCCTCTCTGCTGGCAGTGGTGGAGCAGTTGAAATTGGATGCACCTCTGGCCGTGAAGCTTGCCATTGAAGGGTTCGAGGATTTTGACCAATCTGATACGGTGGAGCTCTCTGTGCTGCTGTGCAGCGACTCCCGCATTCGGGAGCTCAACAAGGAGTGGCGAAGGAAGGATAGTCCCACGGATGTTCTGTCTTTCTCTCAAGACCAGCCTGCAGGTAGTCCTCTGACGCTCTTGGGAGATTTAGTTATATCTGTAGAGACTGCTGCAAGGCAAGCAGAGGAGAGAGGTCACACGCTCATCGACGAGCTGCGGATTCTTTTTGTACATGGCTTGTTGCACGTGCTTGATTATGATCATGAATTGGGACCAGAAGCCTCTAAGGAAATGGAGGAGGAAGAGAATCGCATTCTCAGCGCTCTTGGATGGAAGGTGAAAGGCCTCATTTATTCAAGCTCTGTTGCTTGTGACACTAATGGAAAAACTACGAAGGGCTTGGGTTTAGCAGAGCTTGATTCTGATCGTGACAGTGCGGTGATTTCGAAAACAAAATTCAAGGTTTTGTTCTGCGACATGGATGGGACACTTCTCAACACTAAGAGCAAAATTACTCAAAAGACTGCAGATGCACTTCGAGCAGCCATGGATGCAGGGGTGACGGCAATTATTGCTACAGGGAAAACAAGACCGGCAGCAATGGCAGCGCTAAGACCAGTTGGGCTGGCGGGGGCAGGTGGCTTGCTTTCTGAATCCACACCTGGAGTGTTTCTACAAGGTTTACAAGTGTTCGGAAGGAAAGGGGAAATTATACAGAATATTACACTCGATCTTGGAGTCGTTGCGGAGACGTTCAAGTTCTCGGTTGAGCATCAAGTTCCTCTGGTTGGTTTTACTGGGGATCGTTGTGTGACCTTATTTTCTCATCCCTTGATTGACGAGCTTCATGACATTTATTATGAGCCGAAGGCCGAAGTGCTGGAGAGTGTAGATGAGTTGAAGAAAGTGGGTATTCAGAAGGTTATTTTTCTCGACACTGCAGAGAAGGTGGCTAGTTTTTTGAGACCACATTGGTCTTTGGCATTGAAAGGACGAGCCACTGTGGTGCAAGCTCTTCCTGAGATGATGGAAATACTTCCCTCTGGAGTCTCGAAAGGTTTGGGTGTACAGATTCTTTTGGATCATCTTGATGTGCCAGTTGAAGAGGTAATGGCAATCGGTGATGGTGAAAATGACATTGAGATGCTGGAGTTGGCTGGATGGGGTGTCTCGATGGCAAATGGCGCTGCTCGCACCTTGGCCATTGCGAACGCAGTCACTAGCAGCAACGACGAAGACGGCGTTGCAAGAGCAATTGAAGATTACATTCTTTGAGGAACATTGTTTGAAGAGCTTGAAATCAGGAACTGACAAGCTGATCCTGGTGCCTTCCGGTCATGTTTCCTCTTGTTTCAGATTGTTCTGTGTAGTATAGGAAACCAAATTATGAATACGACTCTTGAATGGGTATGAATTAGTATCCCCACTGTCGTGCAGTATTTGGCGGCACCTACCACAATTGCAGCTCAGTGTTGTAAAACATTTTCAAGACTTCGAGCTGAAGATATACATTGGACTTATAGAAACTAGCAATCCATTCCACATCATTCTTAAGAGTCGGGTCATGATAAAGGAGAAGAGGAAGAATTCATAGGAGGGAGAGATTTTTAGAGTGACAGTAGAGGTCATTGAAGGTGCTACATGGGTTGGTTCTGGAGACTTCATTTTTACACTAAATTGGACATGTGTACACTCATTGGTAATTCTCTTTGGTAAGCTGGAAGTATAAAGGAATCATTCATGGTTATCAATATCCCTGAGCATCTTATGCAGCGGAAGAGTGATGTTCAATCCGCTCAGGATATGGTTGATATGTTTCGGGGACAATGGAAGATGGAAGTTGATAATCAATATGTGCGACTGAGCGTCTTGCGGGTAGATGATGCTAACACTGGCATGTTTAGCTTCTCACTGTTGAATTTGTTCGAGTCCACAAGATTTTTCTGTTATAGCTGGATTAGCTTGTTGTAAACATGATAACCCTCGTAGGAAGGTAAATCCTCTGACAATTTTTTTGTCATGATCTCGTTTCAAGCAGGAGTGAAGCCCTTTTTGTCATGATCTCGTTTCACAGTAGTCGTTTCTCGTCAATCGTCTTCTTTTGGAGATTTTTCCGAGAATTGTCTGAGCCGATTTCTGGCATCAAGAGTTGTGTGGTTAGCAAATGTGATTCCCTTGTAGCACGTCCTTGTCAGTCTCCATATTTTATTTGTGAAAGTTCGGTATTTTAATGCAGCCGAATGGTTTACCTCAGCATTGTGGTTTTCTCCTCTTGTTCTTGGTAAGTTCTGATGAGATGTGTGTCGATTCTTTGTCTCTAAGTGAAGGTGTGTGCTTGAGGGTCTTATTGATTTTAGAGTATCAGCTCAGTGAAAGACAGAGAGGGTACGAGCATTGCTCTTCGCGTGGACTTCGATTTTCAGCACGTCTCTAAATAACCAAGAAGTACAACGCTCCTCTCTACCCCCATGAAGCCTACTTTTCTTTTGTGCATCACGGCGGCGAGGTGCAAAATCCCAATCGCAGTTTTAGAACCAAGGTAGTCCTGGCATTTCAACGGTACATAGTACATAGTAGTGTTTTGGTACACCTGGATGTTTCTGCAGAAACGAAGCACTAAAATAATTTGTCCCGGATTCTGTACAGTTTTAAAAATCAGCCAGCAATGCATCTCTCTTCACAAGTTCTGAACACCTTCGAGTAGGGGTCAATTATCAATCGTAGGAATAAGCAATCTGGAAATTCCAGTTCTTTGATACTTGGAATATCAGCGATATGGCAGGACTCCTTGGAGTTCGCACTATGCGATGGTGGATACGAAGAATCTGTCTCCTTTTTTGGGTGCCTGTGTTTCTTTCAACACACCCTTAGCTTAGTTTGGTGCATTGGAAACCGAACGAAGGATCAAACTTTTTCTCTGAATAAGCTGCATGGACCTCGTCAAAGCCTTCACTCTTTTCATGGGAGTGTGTTTCATTTGAGGGTGTTGGAAGATGTCGTTTCAAGTGCACGAAGACTCGGGTCTAAAGTTGGGTTTTAAGGGAATTTATGCATCTTAAATATTTTTGATTCTGCAACTTATCTGTTCAAGGCATCAGAAATGGACGATGCTTTGTGATTGCCAATGGTCAGAGTTGGCTTGGAAAAGGAGATCAGAACCCCTCTGGATTGCTCAATCAGGAGACTGCTGCAATCAGCTCACTGTGGTAGGATCCAAAGCTAGATAAAGGCCTCCCTCAGATGTAGCTTTGGAAGCTGTCATTCCAGTTGGCCGAGTGTGGACATTATTTACAAGGACCAATTGGATGCCTTAGCTTCAGTGCTGGCACGCAAAGAAGTGAACGATAGTAGGATCTTAACGCTTGGTCCTTTGAGCAGAGAGTACAAAGCACCATGCTTAAATATACGGAATGTTGTAGAATTGGAGGAAGGAAAAACACATATGATGATGATGATGTTTGTTTGTTTTTTTTTTGTTTTTCTTTTCTCTTCTTCTTCTTTAAAAGATGTTTTAATTTAACTACCCTGGTAAAAATCACTGCAGAAAATGATAAACGTGTTTTCAAAGGTACATTAGTTCCAAGGAATTTGCTTAAAAAGAAGAGAATCAAAAACAATTCACTAGTGTAATGTATTTCCAATTTGACAAATAGATAAATTGTTACAATGTTGACATAATATATAAAAACATTGAAGGAATAATAATTAAAAAAACTTCACTATGTCTGCCAAAATATGTATGATGATTTGTATACGACTTTGAAAGCATAAAAACTTATTCTTTTATATATGTATACAATTATCTCTCTGCTATTACATATCATCTTTTGCAAAAAAAAAGTATTAATTATCAAAAGTTATTAATTATCAAAACGACAAATAATACTGGATATCTAGACTCTAGCTGGAATTGGTTTTCAAAATTTTGATTAATTATTGGGAATTAATTATTTAGAGACAAATATATATATTCCAAAGAAACATTTATGAAAATTGTATAAGCTGTTATTTTTTTAATAAAGAATGGTTTCAATGACTATATATTACGTACAAAATAAATCCTATATTTTTATTGATAAGCACGTAAATCTCAAAAACTTTGATGAATATTCAAAAATTTATAAAACATATAAGAATAAAATAAAATGTTTCATCAAAATTATATTTTGAAAGATAATATATTTGATTTGATTAACTCATAAAAAACTATTAATAGATAAGTGAGTTATAAAATAAAAAATTAGACAAAATAAATTAAATACTTATGTTATATAATAAGAACTAAAACTTCAAAAATTAAAATAAATAATAAAAATTCAACGGAAAAAATAAAAAATAAAAATATAGAAGAATAAAATATTTAAAAAAAATTAAAAAAATTAGAATGATATATATAAATATATCTATTCTAACGAATCATATATAAGGTTTTTAAAGAACTTATTTTCTGATAATATAGATAGAAAATAAAATTATTTTGAAAGTTGACATATTACAAATTAAAAAATTAAAATAACACATACTAATATTTATAGTAATTTTAATATAAATACTACTACTAATAATAATAGTTAGAAAAAAGTCACAAAAATTAATACACATAACATATATAACTCTAAAATATATTTAATTTAATAATTATTTTTAATATTTTTTTTAGCAAATACTAAAAGAATATACTTAGATTAAATTAAAATTTTAATTTAAAGCATAGAATTGAATATATATAAAATTTATTTGTAACTTTGTATCTTATAAAATATTTCAAAAAACTAAAATATCTTAATTTTTATTAATAATATAAAAACATTGTACTTACTTAATATAAAATAAAATAAAACTATTTTTATTTTATATAACTACCATCTTTACAATAAAAAATTGTATGTGTTGTAGTCTTTATACATAATATAAGACATATTCTATATATAATTCATCTTTTACAGTTGATTATGCATGAAGAAGTAGAAAAAAGAAAGAAAAAAAGAAAAAAATAGATTTATATTGACTATTTATTATAATAATTATTTTTACCAATCATAAGTATAAAAAAATCTAAATTAAATATTTAATATTTAAATAAAAGAAAAAAATTAACTTAAAAGATTCTAATTCTTAACTCTTTTGCCATTGGCATAGTTTGCATACAATAATTTGATATATTCTTCTATTCAACAAATACCTTTGCTAATTATGGTTATCATCCACAACTTGATATTCTTGACTTTTTAAAAGTTGATAATCTTGTGGTAAAAGATTTAATAAATCTGTTGTCAAAGCTACATACAATAAATAAAAGCTCAAGAATAGCAAAAGACCAACGTAGATGTCTATTGCAAGGAACAACCATAATTCAACATAGATGACAAGGTATGGTTACTTTATCAAAATATCAAGACTACTCGCCCTTGTGACAAGTTAGACGATTATAAGCAACAGGATTGATTTGTTCACAAATAGAAAAAGCTTTTTAGAAGCTTCATAGATATAGTTTTGACTTTAGATATGTTTGTAGGTTAGAAACTTGGCTAATAAGCTAACCACGTATTGGTAGCTTTTAGAACAAGTTAACTTCGTATAATAGCTTGTGAAATAAACCAACTATGTGGCACATACATAGATAACTTGCCTTGCAAGTTTAAGATATGTGGTTAACAAAGTCAACATATTTTGGAGGTCCTATAAGACATTACAATATAGCTTCTAGTTATAAGTATATAAAGAGGGAAGAGTGAAGAAGGCTTTACTCTTGTCAATGCTATTCTAGTCCTTAGTCTTGTTTCAAGACTTTCTAGTCTTTTTATTTTTGGCAATAGCCATTCTAATTAATATTACATTATCTTTAAAGTGACTTTTTAGTTCTCTTTAGTGACACAAGAATATATCAAGGATTCTCTTTTTTTGAGATTTATGTCCCTAATAGTTGCATAGAAGCCTTTTCAATCTTTTTTTTAAAATTTGATGGTAGTAGCAATGTTATTGGTTTAACTTTCTTTGCAATGATCTTCTATTTTGTATTCACCTTCATTTCATACTTATCCACATATTCTTTTATCCCATTATAAAATTACTTATAATATAAATTTATTATTATATCATTATTTTAAAATCTAAATTTAATAATATTTTAAAATTATCTATAGTATTATCAAAGTAAGATTCTTCAAACATCCCTAATATATATTCATCTTCATCAATCACTCCACAATCCTTGATAAAAGATGTTCTCTCAAATTATCTTGATTTTTTTCATGATTTGTATAAAATATTAAAAATTTCACCATCTTCTTTCCATCTTGACTTCTTATTCTTGTATAGGCTTAACCGTTGTTGTGTAGTGGTTCGGCTACTATATAAAAATAATGTAATTATGTACTTAATATATAATTTATTAAGTAACATGGTAATAGCCATGTTAGTAGATTTTAGTTGGTTGTAGAATATAATTTGATTATTACCTTGAGAAGAGGTTGTTTAAAAAGATTACTATAGAATTTGTATAACTTTAATTTCTTTTTGATAATGGCTTTTAAGATTGGTTTTTGTTGATAGTAACTTCTAAATATTTAGAATCATCTTTGTTAGACATTGGTGACCTTTGAAAACTTCTTTTGGTTCTTTTATTTGTTGTTTAGAGCATAAATTATGTAAATCTTATAAGAAAAAGGATTGAAGAAGGATTTTGGTAGCAAAGGGAGTAATTAAGGCACCAATATAGATGAATGGAGATGAATAATGAAAATCTCCATTCCTATTGGTCAAAAATCATGACCAATGGGCTTTGAGGAGGCTGCCCCAGGCCATATTAGGGATTAGGGTTAGTTTCTCGAGGCCATTCGAGTTTTGAATGCTAGGATCAAAAGGTTCAGGTTTTTGGATATGGTTTTGGTGAAAGTTTTGTATCATTGGGGATTCTTATGAAGAAGTTATAGGCGCTCAAAGTTAAGGTATTAGTTTTGGACCTACTGTCACTCTTTTGGGCATAACGCATGCGTGCGGACAGCAATTGAGGATCGTCGACTATGATTGAAGAGAGCACTTTTGCGGCTAAACTTTTCACATATTGCTTACTGGATTCCAAGTTGGCATGAAGGAGTTATTGGATTTTGAAGTCAGCGCATGCAATCTAAGAGTAGTAAGTAAACCGATTTACTAGTGGTTGTCTCTTGAGCTATATCTTAAGCAATTTGACAAGATTTTGGCTCAAAATTTCAGGGAATGTTAAATTTCATGTTATTAAACTTTGTGCATAAGTTTTATGACATTTGGAGTTTGGGTTTTTGAGATATAAAGAAAATAGTTTTTCGGATGATTGTAAATTAGGGTTTAGAGTGCTGCTAGGGTTTCTTAGATGCCAAAAGATTGGCAGTGAATTTGCAATTAGTTATTTTTTGTAGTAAAAGTTAAGGATAAATTCTACCTATCTTGTAAATTTGAAATAAATTGAAAAATTAGATCAATAGTTATGATTTTCTAAAGTTCAGGGCAAGAAAATCCTTCGCGGGAAAAATATGTTTTGAAGGGAATTTGTTATATTTGGAGTTTTATACAAAAATACAGGAATTTTGGAAGCTAAGACAAGAGTCATATAAAGGTTTAAGCTATACTCTCTATAGCTAGATACCCAGTGTATTTTCAAATAGCAAATCATGTCATACGACACCATCATCCATTATCTTTGTTTCTATTTATATAAAAATAATATATATTTGTTCTAATATAATAGGATTTGTAGATATATCTTATATATATATATATATATATATATATTTTATAAATAATATCTCTTATTATTACCTTGATATTTGAATAAGTTCCATACAAATATCTTTTTGAATTATTTGTTGTTCTTATCAACCATTCATATTCAATATCAATAGGCCATTTTTTTCTTTCATATAATTTTTTTGATATCAAATTAATTTTAGAACCATAATTAATCAATGTTATATTTGATTCTTCTAAATTTTCCAATTTTATCAAAAAAATTATAGTAGCTCTTATCCAATGATTTGAAGAATAATGACTGGAAGCTTTAATCATATCTTTTTTTTTTTGTAAATCTTACTCACAAGACATTTCTTAAAAATTACATTTCATATTCTTTATCTTTATTACTTTCCATTACTCTTGTTTCTTGTATATTTCATGTCATGGTATCTCCTATAGATTGTCATTTTTTCTTTATTATATTAATAATAACTTCATGAAATTCATGCTTTGCAATTCTTAGGATTTTACTAATTGTGAATTCAATCTTTCTACTTAAAATTTGATCTTCTAAATTTCTTTTTCCAATCTGTAGCAGCTTCAATATCTAATTGTAATTTATAAATAAGAGCTTTTGTTTTTTTTAATTTTTTTTGTAGAAATACTTTATATTCTTTCTTCATATATAGAATTCTTTAGTAGTCATGTTTTTTCTTCTCTTATAGTTTCTTTTTGATGATCTTTCATTATTTTCATCTCTCTTTTGTTTTTCTTCTATTAATGCTTTATATTGACTCCTTGCAATATGAACATGCTCTGATAATCCATCTATTAGATCATTCCACCTAATAATTTGCTGAATGTTATTGCCAACACATTTTAAATCATCTTTAATAAAAAAATCTTTTCACCATAATTCATTGAATTTGACCACAAAAAACTAGATTCTCTTAGAAATTCAAAATTTATGCTTAAATATTTGTTCCAATTTGCTTCCATCATATATATTGATGCTTCATTGCTTGAGTTTGTATTTATTTTAAAACCATCTCCTACAAATACTTTTATTATTTTTTTCTCAAAATTTGTGTTTAATTTGTTTTTATTTTCTTTTAAATATATCATACCATTTTTTTTAAAAATAATCTCTTTACATAGTATGAGTCATAAAATCGACTCATTAATTGTTTTAGGATAGAAAGATGCATTTAGAGTGCTTAGAATCATAATATATGGTGAATAGTATAGAAATCTTTAGACAAATAAAAAATTAGAGAATTAATTGTAGAATTGGAGTCTTAGTAAGTCTTGGAGGCAATTATCTAAGTTGATTTAGTATTTATTTATTTATTATTGAATATTGAGGAATATTTACTAGGACCTTCTATCTAAACATATTACTTATAATAAAAACTATAAATATTAGATAGTAGTTAGAAGAAGCATGAAAAAGAACCTCATGTCTTTTTAATTATTTATATAGAAAGTAAGATTTATAGTAGATTTAAATTAATTTTATTACTATAAAAATCATAAATATAAGAAATTATAGCTTCAAATTGATTTTAATATTAAAGAAATATTATAAGAATTTTTAGAATTTATTTAGAATTTATTTAGAATTTTTTAGGAATTTTTAGTGTAATTTTTAAGACTTTGGTAAAAATAAATTTTATTACTTTGGAAGCCATTGTAAAGAAATGGAATAAGATTTGAAGGCTACCTTATATTCTTAAGTTAATTATGTGTTTTTAATCACCAAAGGGAAGTCAAAAATGCAAAATTATTGGTTTTACTAATAGAAAGTAAAAGGACCATCAGCTAGTATAATCCTTGTAAGAAAGAAGGTATACAAGTCCTATATGGATTGTAGCACCTTGAAGGTAGTTAGGAAGATAAGACTAAGGCCGCGTGGTCTCTCTTAAAAATCCATATATACTACTTGTGAGTCTTAGTGAGGCTCAAACTCTTGATCTCTTAAATAAGTTATTCTTAAGGTAAAATTATTTACTTAATTTTTTATTTATTTACTTATTATTTTTCAAACCTTCATAACTTACTCATAGTAACTTGGATTTATATGTTTCTTACATCATTAGAAAGATAAAAAAAAATAAAAAATAAAAAATAAAAAATATACATATATATATATATATATATATTTTTACTGAGTAAAAACTTAGTGAAAAAATTGTGACTAGTTTTCTAGTGTATAATTATTTGATTGCACTTTTTCCACTTTTTTTGTATTTTGCTTCTTTTATTCTTTTTCTTAGTACTTTCACTTTACACCACCTATTACAAACAACTCTTAATTAACGCCATCTTATAATTGGATTAAGGAGTAAATTTTATACTCACATGTAGCATCTTTATAAAATCTTCATATTTCTTTTTTGAATGATCTATATTATCACACCACATCCACCTATATATGATAATTTCTATTATTCTTAAATTTTGTTTTATTGATACTCTTGATGATTGACTCTTTTCTTTAAGTTTTGCAAATTTTATTTATAAATCTCTCATCTCTTGTATAATTTTATCAATGCCTATTTCTTCTTTTTTTGATGAAGGCATTAAATATTGAATCATAGATGTAAAATAGATAATACACATTTTTTCCTTAAATGCTTGCAATGGTCTTTGAATATGTAGCCTATCATTTTTTCTTTCTCTTTTTTCAAGCAATTCTATAGCCTCTTATACTTCTTTTCAATTTGTTGTTAATTCTTTAATTTCTTTTTTATCTTCAAGTAAGATTTCTAACTTTTCTTGCAACTTTCTATCAGCCAATTGAAGAAAAAATCCCACCGTACTTGAATCCAATAATTGCCTCTCTTTCTTTGTTAAAACAGAATATTATTTTTAAAACTTCCTTAATAATTTTATTGCTAAAAGATCTTTTTTAGGCTTTTCAATCCATTCAAAAAATGACTTCTTTATAAATCAATCACTATCTTATAAGAAAAACTCATCCTCCAATGCTTGTAAAAATTTCTCCCATAAACCTCAAAAATATCCTATAATGGATTTCACTTGATTTCTTATTTCTAGTACAATAGCCAATTTAAATAATTGAACTATTTTTTTCTCTGAAATATGCTTTAGTTCCATTTTCTTTATATAATACCTTAAATATTTTGTAATATTCTTCTCTTCAAATTAATCAATCTTGTCCACAATTACTTATAATACTTTGTTTGCCATATCTTCTTTGTAATCTTTAACATATTTATGTTGCATAAATAAAGCAAAAGCCTCAAACATGCTTGTGGAGTTGAGATCAAAATATATACAATGTTCTTTACTTGTAGGTCCACTTCCAACTCCACTTAAAGTACCAATTAAAGTACCACCAAATGATCTTCCTTCCATTCTCTTACCTTTCTTGTCCATAATTCAAATAAACCAAAAAAGAATTCAAATACCTTCCACCTCGAGCTTTTTACATTGGATTCACCAAATATGTTGAATTACATGAAGTTTGTTTTAGAATGCACCAAACACTTGGCTATAGAAGATAAAAGAAATTTATAACAATAAGTCCTAATGAATCTAATAAAATCATATATATATATATATATATATATATATATATATATATTGCAATTAAAGCTTAACAAACATAATCAAATATTAAACAAGTCCAATTAAATTTTTAAATAAATTTAAAAAAATACAAAAAAATCTTAAAGAATTTTTTAAAAAATAATAAAAAAATCATAAAGAAATAATAAAGAAATAATTAAAGGACCTAAAAAATCTAAAATAAATTAAAATAAAAATCTTTAAAGAATTCAAAAAAAATCTGAAAGAAATCTAGAAAAACTTTAAAGAAATTCCAAAGAAATCCAAAAGAAATCCTAAATCCTAAACCAATCCTAATTAGATCTTAAACCTTAAATCAATCCTAATTAAATCTTCAATTCTAAACCAAATTCTTAAATCCTTCCTATATATGCCTATATTCTTTATTTTACCTTATTTATGGCCTTAAAAAATAAATAAAAATCTACTTTGTAAAAAAGAAACATTTGTACTTTTAGATTACTATCTTTTGACTATAATCTATATTTCTAAGATAATTTTTTATAATAAGATCTTCTAAAATATTATATTTTTTTCACTATTTTATCTATTAGTTGTATTACATCACAACATTATTATAAGATTATTAATTTTAAAAAAATCAAAAGCATCAGGTTGTGGATGATAACTATAATTGGTCAAAAAAGTATTTCTTAAATAAAAGTAATTACTATGTTATTATAAGTAAATTCTACCAATAGTAAAAGAATTATCTTGTTATCTTCTTGGTAGTTATTGGTATACCTCAAATACTACTCTAGAACTTGATGCACTTAATTCGTTTGGCTATGAGTTTGAAGATAGAAAGCCAAAGATAATTTATATCCACCTTCAGCATCTTGAAAAGAGTTTTCTAAAATCTTGATTCAAATTACATTCTCCATCTGATATAATATTCTTTGATAATCTAGATAGCGATAGATATTATAAAAAAAAAAAAAAAAAAAAAAAAAACTTGTTTATTTCTTCATCTATAATAGATTTTGTACATGGTACAAAATATGCTATCTACGTGAATTAATCTACTATCATGAATATAAAGTCAAAAAAACTTGAATCTGAAAGATCCATGATAAAATTCATAGAAATAAAAGACCATAATTTTTCTATAATAGATAATGGCTGAAGAAGTCTATAAGATCAATAATGAAGAGTTTTTTATCTTAAAAAAATATCACATGATTGTACAAAGTCTTTAATTTCTTTCTGTATTTAATACTACTAAAAATCTCTAGATATTAGCTCCAAAGTTTTATTATATCTAAAATATCTCGCTGTTGAAAAGTTGTGATAAGCTTGAAGAATATGTAATCATGCTTTGTCTTCTAGAATGTATATTTTTTTAAAAAAATAGAATAGATTTTTTTGAATTCAAACTAAAAAGTATTCTAAGAAGAATTATTTTTAATATCATAAATAAGTGGATCAAAAGACATACTTAATTGAACTTATTTAAAAAATTTGAATCAACAGTTAATATTAGTTTCATTGCTTAAAAAAGAAAATACTTCGATTTTTAAAAAATCGATTTTTATTAATAAAATTATGCATTATTTTATTTTGGTGCAAGATAAGAACATCTAGAAAAGACATCTTACAAACCTTGTTATTTTTTAGATTAATAAATGAACTTGAAATCAAATTTAGATAAAGATATGCTCTAACAAGCTTGGCTATGATTTAAAACATATATTGACATGAAATATTTGAGATTCTTATCATCTATATATATGTAATTATTGGAATAAAAGTGCTTTCTAGATGATAATGCTATTTATGAAATGAATCCACAACTATAAGACATCCTTTGTTATAGATCTTATAATTGATCTTACTTACTAAAAACTTTTTGGAATCAAAAGTTACCAAGTGGAGCTTATCATCTATTCCTATTTGTAAAAATATTATACCCAAAGCATAGTTTGATGCATTTATTTTCATAAAAAATGCCTTGAAAAAATTAACATGATACAAGATTGGTGCAAAAATAAATGATGTTTTTAAGGATTTGAAATATACTTCAGTTTTTTTGCTTCACTTAACTATAACTTTATATATTAGACGTGTAAAAAGAGCCACAACTTGAAAAAAAAAATTAATGAACATTTGATAATAATTGACAAATCTCAAAGAACATTGCATATTTTTTTTTGTTTTTGGAATCTTTCAATCTATGATAATTTAGACCTTTTTAGGATCTATCATAAGGTCATCATTTGAAATGATGCATTCTAAAAAGTCAACTTGAATAGTATAAAATATATACTTTTTTATCTTGGCATATAATCTTATAACTTTAAGTTTTTATAACACACAATGAATATAAAGTTCATGCTTTTTATGTTCTTAGAATAGATTAAGATGTCATCTAAGTAATATATGATAAAGTCACTAAGAAACTCACAAAACACATCATTTATTACATGTTAAAAAGTAGCTAATACATTTATGAGTTTAAAAGATATGATATCATATTCAAAATATCCATACTTGGTTCAAAACAAAGTTTTTTATTCAACTTATTTTTTAATGTATACTAAATTTTATGCTCCTAATAAATTTATTTTGCTTGATTGAATTATTCAAGTCTTAAAATTAAGAATAGAAGGTGTCTATTCTTAATGGTGATCTTATTGAATTCTTGATAATCTAAACACATCTATAGAGATCTATCTTTTTCCTTCAAAAATAAGATAAGAGACTTTATTAGAGATTTATAGTGTTATATGAAGTTTTTAACCAAATTTTCATCAATATATTCTTCAAGTGCAATCAATTCATTTGGTGATAGGTTATATGAATAATGCACTAAAAAAATATTCACATTTTTTTTTTCAAAAATTCCTTAACAATTATAATATTAGCTTAGAATGTCACTTGAAGTCCTTTTTTTTTATAAAAAATAGTTGTAGTATAAATAGAAAAAATAGACCTTTTTTACAACATGTATAAATACTTTTGCATCTATCAATAATGATTTAGATACATAAGACTTATGGATTTTTATTTGAATAGCAAAATCTTAAGCTAATATTATAATATTATAATAATCTTAAAATAATTAGGTCAAAAAGAGATTTAATCATATTAAATATTATTAAGTTATTATGACCATTAGTTACTACATCTAAATAAATAATTTTATGGATGATATCTCTAAAAGACAACAAAAAAACCATCTATTATTTTTATGTGCCAAGATTTGGTTTTTTTAATTAAGGTTATTTCTTATTTTTTAATAAAGTCTTTCTCTATAAAACAAATTAAGACTCTTGAATCTAATAAGACTAAGTCTTTGTGAAGTCTTTGTGATTTTTTGGTCCTAAACAAAGTTCTATTATTAAAAAAGGTGAAGGATCTAAAGAGAGGATATGACCTTTACTAGGTATCATTTAAAATTTGAATTGCATAGTCTCAATTGTAACTAAAAAAATTGGTTTTTTGACACATTGCCTTTTTTGATAACCATGCTTTTTATTTTGTGGTTGCCTTCCTTTTTGAATAATATTAATTAGTGCACTTAAGTTCTCAACAATATAGGTACAACTCTCTTTGATAATGTTAAGTTTTTTTTGTTCAGTAAGAAATTTGAAATGTACCATGTCAATTTTCATACATTCTAATCTTAATGAACAAGCTTCTGAAAACTTAGAAGTTATTGCTATGATTTTGAAAGATGCCAATTTTTGCATGCAATGGCTTGAGCAATAAATTATTCTAATGACTTTGCTTTAATATTGTCGATAGCAAATCTTTGATATTATCTTTTAATCCATACTAAAATTAATTCATAAGGACCTTTATTATTCCAATCCATGTTATAAGAAAGATTCTAGAATTTATTAATGTATATGGTGGTTGAACATGAGTCTTTTGAAAAAGATACAAGTTTAATTTCTATTATTGTTTTGTCATCACTTTCTCCAAATGAGGTTGTGAAGACTTGAAAGAATGGATTTAAATTATAAAATAGTCATGAATTCTTTTCCATCAAAAATATAAACTAAATTAAAAAAATTTGCAAAAAAAAGTGCATCCATAAATCTAATTTGAATATATCTATTAAGATATTCAAAATAATGTAATCTTAGATAGTACTTTATTTATTGTAGAAATCTATAAAACTTTCATCATATTCCATTGAAATTCTTTGGCATACTTATTCTTCCCTCTTTCATATTTTTAATAGCAAAACTACTTAGATTTAGCTATAAACTTAATCTTCTTGCTTCTTTTAATTATACAATTTTTTAGCAAATTTTGAACTTCATTGTTGATATCTTCCATAGATGTTGAAATTCTACTTCTATAGTTGATATTAGAGATATATGAGATTTCCACCCTAAGAATATTGATAAGATCATGAATTTTTGTAATAGTTAAAAATTCATTCTAACTTTTATCAAGAATAGCATCTATAATTTTTCCTTCTATAGACAATCCAAACAAATCTATAACTCAAATTAGTGGAAAAAAAATCTGTAATCTATAATATCAAATGAAATTTTTTACAAAAAAAAAAAAAAAAAAAAAAAAAAAAAAAAATACCACTTTTTTTAAGGAAAAAATGTTAGATTAAAGGTAGGTAGTCAATAATCTTTAAAATACAATAATAGCAGTGATATAGTTTACTCACTTTTAAGAAAAAATAAGAATAATGAGTTAACTTCTTTCTTAAATTGTCAAGGATATGAATCTCAAAGAACCAAAAATTCAATATATTCTTATGTAACTCAAAAAGAATAGATATTCAATTAAAATTAATATAGTATTGAAACTGGAATAACTTTTGCCAAAGACAAGACTAAAAAGTATTAAAATAAGATTAAAGACTGGAAAGACATTGACAAGAGTGAAGAAGACTAGAAAGACATTAATAAGAGTGAAGAAGACTTCACTCTTACCTCCATATATATTATTTAACTAGAAGCTATATGGCAACTTTCTATAAGACTTCTAATATGTGTCCAATCTACAAGACACATGTCTTAATTGGCATAGCAAGTTTCTTATATGTGTGCTATATTATTAACTTATAACACAAGCTATCAATATGTGCAATATGTAGCTAACTTGTTGGCTAAGTTTTTAACCTATCAATCACCTATAATTCAGGTCTATAATTCATGTCTATAAAGCTTTTTAAAAGTTTTTTAAATATATATTATCAAATTAATCTAATTTTACCTATTCATAATACTTAAGTAAATATTAGAATAAATATGTACGTTTGTAACACCATATTTAGTTCAAAATATATTCTTTCTTTTATCTATTTTTAAGTTATATATTAGATTTTATGCTCTTTGTAGATTTATTTTACTAAATTTTTTTGCTTAATTTAATTGATTAAAAAGAAAAAAGACTTAAAATCAAAAATAGATGGAATATTTTTTAAATGATAATCTTTTAGAGCCTTCAATAATATATACACATTTGCAATGATATATCTTTTTTCTTCATAAATAAAATAAGACCTCTTGTTTAAGATGTCAAACGGCATATGAAGTTTTTAGCCAAATTTTTTTCAATGCATTCCTTAAGAGCAACCAATTTGTTTTAAAATATGCTATAGATTGATCTAAATAAAGATTGAGCTCTTTCTTCAAGATCAATTGAATAACTATGAAAATAATATTTTAAAAGAACATTTATATTTTTTTCTCAAAAATATCTTATTAATCTTGATGCTAGATAAGAATGGCACTTGAGGTCTTTCTACCAAAAAAATAGGTAAAGCATAAATTACAAAAGATGACCTTTATTTTGTAACATATATAAAAAATCTTGCATCTATTAATAAAGGTTTGGTTATATTAGACTTGTGACATTTTACTTTATTAATAAAGGTCTAAATTATGCTATAGAAAAAATTAAGGTTACAAGAAATTAAGTCTATTCAAGGATTATATTTCTCTAGCCACAATAAATCTAAAATAATAAATTTAAAAAGAAATTTAATGACACTAAATAATATTAAAATACTCTATCTAATATTTTCTATATATAAAGGAATAATGTCTAAGATAACACCTCTAAAAAATAATTAACAACTATGTATGACTTTTACATGCACAAGCTTAATTTTCTTGATTAAGAATATTTTTTAATTTTTTTACAAAGTATTTTTCTATAAAATAAGATAAAATTCTTAAATTTATTTAAATAAAGACTTCATAATTTTTTGATACTAAATAAAAATCTATTGTATAATAAGGTAAAGAATTTCATAAAAGAATTAGATTTTATTAAATATCATATAAGATTCTAATTATATAGTGTTGGGATATAATACAGCTAATGAATGAAAGAAAGAAGAAAATATTATATTATAGAATATATTATTTTATAATATTTTAGAAAATTATCTTAAAAATATAAATAATAGTCAAAAAGATAGTAAAACTAAAAAGTGCTAATGTTGCCTTTTTACAAAATAGACTTCTATTTACTTTATAGGATCATAAATAAGGAAAAATGAATTAGATTAGAAAACTAAATGATATAAATATTTATAGGAATAATTTAAGAATATATTTTAGCAAAATTTACTTCAAGAAGCTAAGAATTGATACTCAAAGAAAACCGATTGTCAACCTGGATTGAATTCAGACCCTAAGGTACAAAACCACGTACCTACAATGATTTTGAGATTCTTTGGAAGTTTAAATAGTGGAATTTATGAGCAGACTTGAGGAGAGATTTTTATGCATTATTTTCATGTCATTTGAATCAATATTGAGTTTTTGAGGGATTTTCAAAGTTAGTAATGTTCTTGGTTGGTTTAGATTTTGAGAAATAAAAATATGTTTACAAATTTGAGAGTTTCTTGAATTCTATGGTGTGTATACAAGTGAAATTTAAGCATTGTGTTGGTGTACTAGTTATAAATGTGTAGAAAAATTTTGAAGTCAATTGAATAATTAGATTAAAGTGTATGAAGTTTTTTGTGGGTTGAGGTCTCAAAAATTAGAGTTTGAAGGTTAATAAGTATTTTTAAGATCTTTAGCAATCAGTCAATTGAAATAAAGCAATTTTTTTTGTATGGATATTAGATTCAATTTTCAAAATTTAAATGAAGTTTGAAAGCAATTCAATGGTTCAAAAATGAAATATTGGCATTGGAAGTTTAGCATTCAAGTTGGAGTAGGAGGTCGTCTAATATTCAATTGGATTATCTTGCATTTCTTTCAATTTGTAAGTGCAATCAATTTCAGCTTTCTAATGCTTATTCTTAACTAAGATATTAAGAAGTATAAAAATTTTAGATTGATATCAATAGTTTGATCATTAATTGTTGAAGTTCTATTTTACTATTGGATTTGTTAAGAGTTTATTTAAGATCCAGGATTTGATTAGGATTTGATTTAGGATTTGTCTACAATTTGATTAGGACTTAGGATTTGTTCTTGGATTTGATTAGAAATAAGATTTGATTTAGAACTTAAGTAGAATTTGATTAAGATTTATCTAGGATTTTTCTATGATTTAATTAGGACTTAGGATTTATTCTTGGATTTTATTAGAAATAGGATTTGATTTGAAACTTAAGTAGAATTTGATTAAGATTTGTCTAGGATTTTTCTAAGATTAGTCTAAGATTTAGAGTTTCATAAGGATTTTATTAGGGTTTGACCTATGATTTTATTAAGGTCCAATTAGGATTTTAATTAAGATTTGATTTAGAATTTTATTAAGATTTTATTAAGATTTTAATTAAGATTATATTAGAATTTCTATTTTTAGTATTTCTTTAGGATTCTTTATTTTTTTCTTTAAATTTTTTATTTCTAATATTTCATTAAGATTTCTTATTATTATTTTTTGAAATTAAATCATGACTTCTTCGTGATTTTTTTTGTGATTTTTTTTAAATATATTTTGATAAGTTAAAATTTTATTGGATTGATTAGGAATTACATGAAGTTTATTTAAGGCTCTATTAGACTTGGTAGAATTATTATTGCATTTTTACTTACCTTTCATAGCTAGATACCTAGTGCACTTTTAAGCAAGTACACACGTAATACTACAACGGTTCCTATTATAGCTGAATAATTTATTCTTTTAATACATTATCTTTTTTGGCAAACATACTTTTCATCTTTTAATTACATTATTTTTTTTAGATAATATTGAGTATTGTGATTAGGTTCTCTACAATATAAGCACAATCTTTTTTAATTTAGTGAGACATTTGAAATGTAATGTTTCAATTTGTGTAGATTTTAGCCTTGATGAATAAGATTTTAAAAACTTAGAAATTATTGTCATGACTTGATTTATTTTTTCCAATCAAATCTTTCTTCTTAGCAACTTTCAAAAGATCAATTGTTGCATATAATGGCTTGTAAAATAAATTATTCCTATTAGTTTGCTTTTGGCATTCTCAATAATAAATCTTTGATATTGTCTTTTAATTCATATTGAAATTAATAGATAAGAGCTTAGTCATTTCAATCCATGTTATAAGCAAGATTTTTAGAATTTTATAGTATATATGGTGGTTGAACATAATTCTTATTATAAAGTTAGGAATTTGATCTCTACTATTATTTCTTAATTTCTTTCTCTAAATATTATTGTAAAAACTTTTAAAGATGAGTTTAAATTATAATAGAATTATGAATCTTTTTCTATGAAAGTTACAAACTAAAAGAGAATATTTTTAAATAAGAGTGCACTTATAAATCTAGCTTGAATAAATCCTTTAAGATATTAGAAAAGATGCAACTTTAGATCAAGCTTGATTTATTATTGAAATCCTTGAAATTTTAATCTTGTTCCATCAAAATTTTCTTATATACTAATCCTTGCGTCTGACATACTTTTAGTAATAAAAATTTTTGAAGTTAATTCATAAATTAGAATTACTTGCTTCTTTTGATTACACAACTTCTTTGTATAAATATTATATTTTATTATTGGCTTTTATGATAGATAAAGAAATAATACCTCTATAGTTGATATTAATATTATATGATATTTTTATTCTAAGAATATTAACAAGCTTGTAAAGATTAGTAATAGTTATAAATTAATTTTTACTTTTGTTAAGTGTGACATTGATTATTTTTATTTTGTCATTACAACAAAAAACTTTAAAAAATTTAAATATCAAGTTAGAAGAAGATATTCCATAAATT
Source organism: Physcomitrium patens (assembly GCF_059467195.1). Classification (NCBI taxonomy): domain Eukaryota; kingdom Viridiplantae; phylum Streptophyta; class Bryopsida; order Funariales; family Funariaceae; genus Physcomitrium; species Physcomitrium patens. The sequence continues at coordinate 16,477,126 of NC_143424.1, read as the reverse complement.
CTAATATCAAATAGAAATTTCTATAGAGAAGGATATTCTACTCTCTTTAAAGAAAAAATCAAGGTTAGAAAACAAAAAAAAAGATAGTTTAAAGATGGATAGTCTACAACCTTCAAAATACAATAATAGAAGTGGAGTAAATGACTAATTTCTAAACAAAACAAGAATAATATATTAGCACTCTTGTCAAACTATCAAAGACATGAGATACAAAGAACCAAAGAATTAATACACTCTTATGTTATTTCAAGAAAATAGATAAACATTTAAAGATAATATACTATTAAATCAAAATCACTATTCAAAAGTAAAAAAACAAGAGGTACTTGAAATAAGATTAAAAACAAGAATGACATTGATAAGATGAAGAAGGCTTCACTCTTAATTCCATATATACTATCTTATTAGGACATCTAATATGAAAAAGTTCTATAAGACCTCTAACACATGTCCAATTTGTAGGACACATATCTAACTTGGAAGAAAAGTTTTTTATATGTATGACATATGGCCAACTTGTACCACAAGTCATCAATATGTACAGCAGATGGCTAACTTATTGTAATATTATTAAAAGAATTTTAATTCTATAATATATTATTAAAATATAATAAAAATAAATAATTTATTATCTTTAAATGAATTATTATATGTAAATTTTAAGATAATGCACAACTCCACATCTTTCAACAAAACTAAGAGGCTTTTAGAAACTATAGAGTAATACAAGTAATAATAATGTAAAGTTATAAAAATTTAAAAACATAGTTTATATAAAAAATTAAGGATAAAGTAAAATAATAAAAATAGTAAGTCTTCATATAATACCTTTTGAAGGATTTTCATGAAATTTTTTCTTTCATACATAGATTTTAAAAGCTGATCTTGTGACAAGCATGGCTAAAATTGTAGAAAAAACTAAAATAAATATATTACATAAATAATTAGAATTATTAACAATTACACAAAAGAAAAAACTTAATTCTAATGACAACTATATTTGGAAAGATGTATCACATAAAACTCTGGCTAAATATGAAGTAATACTTATTTGACTATATTGGCAATAAGAAATGATTAAAAAAGTATAAAATATTTAAAATAAAGAACATGGGTTGAGATTGAAGATATGCAAGAAATTATACACTAATTTTAAATAAGTTTACTACCATACTTTTTTCAAATATGACTACAACTAAACTAGAAAAAAAATTGAGAAGTCTAGATTGTTGGATTATGTAAACCATTATTCTACAAAATATTAAACCATCTTGGCAAACTATCTTTAAAATCAAAACAAACCAAAAATAATTAAAGTCCATTAAAAAGTATCTTTATAAACTATCTAAATATACACTAATATGAATCAAAAAAATATTAAGCAATAGTGCCATAAATATACCTTAATCAATTCATACAAAAAAGATAACATACAAAGATTCTAAAAAGAAGATTGCAAGAAAATTAAAAATTGAAGAATACTTTAGTAGAAAATAGAGAAGAACAAATTCTACTAACAACGAACTACTTCTTAAGGCTTATTGAAGAAATAGAACTTTGAAGTCACAACACATAGCATCAACAAGGTTGCACATAAAGAGAGTATGGACTAAGATATCTCTCACTTCCAACATCCAATACTTATAGGTTGTGGTTGCTGCCCTACAAGACAATTTTCACTCTTTGATGTTCATCCACATGATCCTAGATCCTAAGATCTTTTGGTATCTAATGCAACTCGAGAGTATCCTATGGTCCTTGGATCCTTGGGCATCTTATTAACTACAAAGGTATCCTATACTAAAAACTAATTATTCTTATCTAATCTTTGAATATTCTCTAGTTCATACTTTATCAGCTTGACTTTGAATCTTGGTCCTTTACCTCGTCCTATATCCAAAGGATGCCCTTTTTGTATACCAAGAGTCAATCCTTTGACCATTAGCAACTTACCTAAAGTAATATCCTCTACAAGGTCACTTATTCTGCTTTCACTTTTATTTTAATACTCCCACTTTGCTATTGGTCAAAAGACTTTCAATCCTAATGCCTTTGTCAAAATGTGGTGTCTATCCTTTACTAATGTCTTTGTCAACAAATTAGCAAGCATGTCTTCTATTGCACAATACTTCATATCAATCACTCCCATTTCAATCTTCTCTCTTATGAAGTCATGTTGAATGTTAATGTGTTTGGTCCTTGAATGATGCTTGGAACTCTTTACAAATGCAAGACATATTTGATTGTCACACTTCATTGGAATTACTTCTATTTGTATATCTCCAATATCCTCTAAAAGTTGTCTTAGCCATATTGCCTCCATTGTACCATGGCTTACTGCCATGTATTCTGCTTCCATTGTTGATCTTACAATTGTTGGTTGTCTTTTGCAATTCCATGAAATTGCTCCCATTTCAACAAAAAATACATATCTTGTTGTTGAACTTCTATCATTTTCATCTCTAGCCCAATCCACATGACAATAATCATACATAATAATGTTATCACCTCCAAGACATAATTTAAAGTTCAAAGTACCTTTTAAATACCTCATGATTCTTTTGATGGTTGCTCAATGGATTGGTCCAACCTTTGACATGTGTTGACTTACAACTCTCACTGTATATACAAGATCCACTCTTATGCCAACCATTGCATATATTAATAAGCCCACTACTGTCTTATATGGAACACCTTGTATTTATCCTTCAACTTTACCAAACTCTTCTTTCGTGAGCTTCATCAACTTCAAATTGGCCTCCAAAGGTGTTCCAATAGGCTTACAATCCTTTATGTTAAATCATTTCAATATCTCTTCAATGTACTTACTTAGGCTCATTGTAATGGTCTTCTTAGCATGATCTCTTAAAAACTCCACTTCTAAAGAATAGTGAAGCTCTCTCAAATCACTCATCTCATACTCTTTTTTTAACTCTTCCTTCAACCAATCCATCATCTTCATATCATTGGTTGAGATGATTAAATCATCAACATAGCCAATGACAATCAATAAGAACTTATTTGATTGCATTACATACAATGAATGATCAGCTTCACTCCTTACAAACCTTTCATTCAGGAAGAATGTATCAAGACATTGGTACCATGCCCTTGGAGATTGCTTGAGTCCATACAAAGATTTCTTCAACTTACAAACAAGGTCTTGTTTGGCATCTTCAACAAATCCTTGAGGTTGATCCATGTAGATGTCTTCTTCTAACTTTTCATTTAAGAAAGCCGTCTTTACATCCATTTGATGCATCTCAAAGTCCATTGCTGCCCCAATTGCCACAATGATTCTAGTGGTGGTGAATTTGGCCATGGATATCACCGACCTATATATTTACTTCAATAGTTACTTATATGATTAAGTAAAAGTAGGTAAATATAGAATAATTTCATAAAGTTTTCTAGAAAAGCTTCTTACAAGCTTTAAAGATGTGGTTTTGAATTTAGATATGTTTATAGATTAGAAACTTGGCCAAAAAGCTAACCATGTATTGGTAGCTTGTGGAACAAGTTATCTCCGTGTAGTAGCGTGTGGAACAAACCAACTACGTGGCGCATACATAGATAACTTGCCTTGCAAGATAAATCATGTGGCTAGCAAAGTCAACACATGATGGAGGTCCTATAGAACATTGCGACATAGCTCTTAGTTAGATAGTATATATGGATGCAAGAATGAAGTCTTCTTCACTCTTGTCAATGCCTTTCTAATCTGAGTCTTGTTTCAAGGCTTTCTAGTCTTCTTGTTTTTGGCAATAGCCATTCTAGTTAATATTACATCACCTTTTGAGAGACTTTCTAGTTCTCTTCACTGATAGAAGAGTGTATTCAGGATTCTCTTTCTTCGAGATTTATGTCCTTGATAATTTGACAACATATTATTTCTATCTTATTTTAGATGTGAGTGGATTATCCCACTTCTATTCTTGTATTTTGAAGGTTGCGGACTATCCACCTTTAAACAAAAAATCTTATTTTCTAACATTGATCTTTTTTTTAAAGAGAGTGGATTACCTATCTTTGTGGGATTTATTTTTAGACGTTGCAGACTATTCTCCTCTAATTTAATTTTTGAATTTGTTTGAGTTGTCTATGGAAGGAAAGATTATGGATGCTACTCTCAACGGAAGTGAGAATAGATTTACAACTATGGTAGATCTTCATGAGCTTGTCAATATTCTAAGAATAGAAATCTCATATATTTCTAATGTAAATCATGGAAGTACGCCTATGCCTATGGAAGTATGCCTACGCCTATAGAAGAAGTTCAAAGTCTGTGGCAAGAAGTTGTACAGTTGAAAGAGGCAAGTAGATCAATATCACAACCAAATCTAGGGAATTTTGCTTCTACAAGTATGACAGGGACAAGGATTAGTAGGCTTGAGAAGTTTGATGGAACAAGATCAAAATTTCGAGGATTTTTACAACAAGTTAAGCTCTATCTAAGATCATGATCAGCCACTATATATGTTGCCGAATTCCAAAATCTTACTTGTGATGTGGACTAGAATGACAAAGTACTTATCAACCAATTTCAATATGGATTGAAAGATAGTATCAAAGATTTGTTATTAATAATACCAAAAATAGAATCTTTAGAAGAATTTATTACTCAAGCCATTGCATGTGATAATCGTTTATTTGAAAGGCATTAAGAACAAAGATTTATCTGGAGAGGAATAAGTCAAGTAATGGCAGTAGCTCCGAAGTTTTCTGAAACGTATTTGTCAAAGCCAAGACCAATGCAAATTGATAGGATATATTTTAAACCTCTCACAAAGAAGAAAAAGACTCAACATCCCCAAGAGGAGTTGTATTTATATTGTAGAGAAGCTAAGCACACTGCTCAATATTCTCCAAAGAAGCAACACAATTATAAAATGAGGAGCACAATTACCAAAGAAGATAATGTGTTGAAAAATGAGTTGCTCTAACTACAATGGGGACCATGCGGCTGGAATCATGTACAACACCTGATAAAGGTCTTATCCTCTCTTCAGATCCCTTACCTTGTTTTATAATAGAAGTGTATTTAGGACCTAATAATCACAAAGCCTTTGCCTTGTTAGATTCAGGAGCCTCGGCATGTTTTATAGATGAAGATTTTACCAAAAATCAAAAAATACCTTTAGTAAAGAAAGTTAAATCCATACATGTAGAAGTCATTGATGGTCATTTTTTGTCTTCTGGAAATATTACCTATAAAATCATTCCTTTAGATATAGCAATTAAAGATTATAATAGCATAGTAGTATTTAATGTATTAAAATCTCCCTCTAATCTGGTTATTTTATGGTTATCATGGCTAAAAAAATATAACCCTCAAATAGATTGGATTTCTCATAACTCTAACTTTCTTGATAGTATAATCCAAGATCACATTAGTAAAGTAGAAATACGTAAGTCTAATATATCTAAACCTTTAGTAGAAGGTGCAAAAGCTTTCATGCAAGCTAGAAAAGAAGGATCATCTTTTGCTATATATGATGCACCCATTTCTAATGGTGAAACAACGTCGAATGGTATTCCTAAGGAATATCAAGAATTTCAAGACGTTTTTGAAAAGAAGAATGTAAATATTCTTCTCGAGCATCGACCTTATGATTATTAAATTGATCTACAAGAAGGATCTCAACCACCATTCGGACCAATCTATAGCTTATGATAGAATGAGTTGGCTACATTAAAGGAGTACATTAATGAAAATTTGGCAAAGAACTTCATACGCCATTCTAAATCTCCAGCCAGGGCTCTTATCTTATTTGTAAAGAAGAAAGATGGATCTCTGCAAATGTGTGTGGATTATGAAGGATTCAATAAGATCACCATCAAAAATAGCTATCCTTTGCCTTTGATTTCGGAACTTCTTGACCAACTCAATCAAGCAAAGATCTATACCAAAATAGATCTACAAAGAGCATACAACTTAGTTCGTATCATAAAAAGAGATGAATGGAAGACTGCTTTTCAAACAAGGTATGGACATTTTGAATATAATGTCATGCATTTTGGACTCAAGAATGCACTGACCGCTTTTCAACATCTTATGAATAATTTTTTTTGTGATTTTTTAGATGACATTCTAATCTACTCTAAGAACATAGAAGAACATGAGCTTCATGTTTGTTGCATGTTACAGAAATCTAGAGATGCACGATTATATGCCAAGTTAGAAAAGTAAGTATTCTACACTACTCAAGTTGACTTTTTAGGGTACATTATTTTCAACGAAGGCCTTATGATGGATCCCAAGAAGGTTCAAACTATCATAGATTAGAAGATTCTAAGAACAGTATAAGATGTGCAAAGCTTTTTGGGCTTTGTTAATTACTATTGAATCTTCATCAAGAATTTTTCTCAATTTATAGTTCCACTTACATGTTTGACTTGTAAAGACAAACTTAAGTAAAATAAAGAAAAAAAAAAAACATCATTTGATTCTTTAAAGAAGGAATTTATTTCTGTACCAATCTTATATTGCGTTGACTTTTTCAAGGCATTTTTTATGGAAACAGACGTGTCAGATGTTGCTATAGGTGTTGTGGTGTCACAAATGGGAACAAATGACAAACTCCACTCAATAGCTTTCCATTCAAGGAAATTTTCAGCAACCGAGATTAATTATGAGATCCGTGACAAAGAACTCTTTGCAATCTTGGATTCATTTCAAGAATGGCATCATCATCTAGAAGGTACTTCAAGTCCAGTTACCATATATTCAGATCATAAGAATCTCAAGTATTTCATATCAGCACCTATCTTGAATCATCGGCAAGTCCGTTGAAGCATGTCTTTATCTAGATTCAATTTCAAGATCACTTATCGACTCAAAAAATAACAAAGTCTATCGGACGCTCTTTCTAGACATTCTTATCTTACACCAAAACAAGGAGATGCATCTTTTGATCAACAAAGATCAATTTTCTTAAAGTCCAAGCATTTTCATCTTTAAGCTATAAAATCAACATTGACTGTTGATTTAATATTTGTGAAGCAAATTCAATGAAGAATGTCCTTTGATCCTCTTGTTCATGATATCAAAGATACTTCCTCTAAGTCTCATGATACTTCTAACTTTGAATTCAAGAATAATCTATTATATTTTGAAAGACGTCTATATGTTACAGAAGATGAAGCTCAATTATGTCTTCTTCAAACTCGTCATGACTTTCTAGCAGCAGGACATTTTGGGTACAATAAAACTTTGGAACTAATATCTAGGGATTTTTGGTGGCCGCAAATGTGGAAGTCAGTCAAAGATTTTGTACAATCTTGTGATATTTTTTCAAGATCAAAAACTCCTCGTCATCAATCTTACGAACTTCTTCAGCCATTACTCATTCTAAAACAACGATGGTCTTTTGTTTCTATGGATTTCATCACAAATCTTCCAATCTCAGGTTCTTATGATTCTATATTCATGGTAGTAGATCATTTTACTAAGATGATACATTTTGTACCATGTACAAAATCTATCACGGGTGAAGAAATAACTAAGCTTTTCATTGACAATATCTATCGCTATCATGGATTGCCAAAGGATATTATATCAGATATGAGGACTTAATTTGTATCAAGATTTTAGAGAATCCTATTCAAGATTTTAAAGGTGGATATAAAGCTTTCTTCAGCTTTTCATCCTCAAACTGATGGACAAACAGAATGGATAAATCAAGTTCTGGAGCAGTATTTGAGATGTACCATCAACTATTATTAAGATGATTGGACAACTCTTTTACCATTGGTACAGTTTGCATATAATAATTTGGTACATTCTTCCACTCAACAAACATCTTTCTTTTCCAATTATGGTTATCATCCATGTCTTGATATTTTTGACTTTTCAAAAGTTGATAATCCAGCAGCAGAAGATTTAGCAAATTGCTTCTCAAAGCTACATATAACAATGAAGATACATTTAAAAGAAGCTCAAGAATGAAAAAAGACTAACATAGATGCCTATCGCAAGGAGCAACCATAATATAGTATAGGTGACAAGGTATGGTTACTTTATCATAATATTAAGACTATTTGTCCTTGTGATAAATTAGATTATCGTAGGCTGGGACCTTTTTCTATTTGTGAGTAAATCAATCTTGTTGCCTATCGATTACATCTATCGGAGTCTATGAATATCCACCCTATATTTTACATGTCTCTTCTAGAACTATATAAGATAGTGAATATCTTGGGAAGAAGATAAATGCGACCTCGTCTTATAGAAGTAGATAATAACTAGGAGTTTGAAGTGGAAGAAGTCTTAGATTTAAGGTGGTGCCAAAATAGGTTGTAATATCTTATTCGTTGGCGTGGATATGATATTAGTGAATGCACATGGGAGCCATCAAAGAATCTTGCAAATGCAGCAAAAAAAGTTGAAGTCTTTCATCAACGACATCCATCAAAACCAAGATGAAGAATAGTAAACTTTTGCTATAAAAGAAACAAGATCAAAAGAAATTGACATTCTACCTTCTATCTTTTATTGTAGCTTTTGTGTATTTGTAATGAGATGGAGCACCAACAACCAACAGATTCAACTCAAGAGCTTTCATTTGCGGACTTACTAGACGAGATATTGCAATTGTTGTACTGTAAATGCTTACAGTATGTAAAAATTAGCTAAAATATATTATATGTTGATAAATCTAGATGTGTGTTAGAGTAGCTAGTAGATTAAATTAAAAGGATTTGGTATAAGAAACTTTACTTTGTTTCCTTACTTCTTTTGATTTTGATATTAAAATATATATATATATATATATATATATATATAGGACCTAAATATTTAGTATGAAGCCTTGGGAGAAGGTGGAAACCTAAGGATGAAAATCTAAACTAATAGGAGGCTAATTGAAAGGGATGAAAGCAAGGCATGGTCGGATGAAGGCAAGGAATGGAGAACTTCATCCCTATTAGTCGAATACCATGCCCAATAGGCTTTAAGGAGGCTGCCCGAGGCCTTATCAGGGATTAGGGTTCCTCTTTCGGAAAATTCGGATATTAGAAGCTAGGTTTGTAAATTTTAGGATTTGGAGAACAATTTGTGTACAAAAATTAGAGGATTTGGAGTTAGGGTGAAAAAGTTATAACCATTTGAAGTTAAGGTGTTTATTTAAGACATACTGTTACTCTTTTGAGAGTAAGAGGAGTTTTACAGCAGCTTTTGAAGATCGGAAGGTGCGAATGGAACGGCGATTTCAAGGCCTACATCTTTCACGAAAGAATTATTGCCTTTGGAGTTCATATAAAGGAGTTGTAAGGAGTTGAAAGCGACGCTTCCAAATCAAAAGTAGTAAGTAAGTGGGTTTGTTTGTAGTAATGGTTGAAGCCATAACTTGAGTTTTCGGAAAAATTTTTGGCTCAAACTTTTTGGAGAATGTAAAATTTTGTGTTAAAAAGCTATACATACAAATTTCGTGGCATTTGAGCTTAAATTTTGTGAGATATGAAGAAAATTGCATGTAGATGTATAAAGACAAGGGTTTGAAGCGACTGTTAGGAATTTCAAGATATCTCAAGATCTGTAATTAATTTGCGGTTGAAAATTATTGTAGAAGTTAATAAGAATACATTAGTACCTCATGTAAAATTTGAGTTTTTTTGGACGGTCGGATTAAGAGATATAAGGTGTTAAAATTCGGAAAAATCTCCATATAAGAATAAACAAGGATTTAGAAGATTTTATCATATTTTGGAAGTTGTGGGTTACTTGAGGATTGTGTATTTGATGTAATTACTCAAAAAGAGAAAAAATATATATAAACTTAGGGCTTCCCTTATTTTCAAGCTTGATTGAATAATTAGTGACAGCCAGAAGCCCAGCGTTTTCTTGAGGCAAACTCTCTCTACCCCGACAAATTGGTGCTTCTTGGAGAACTCGTCCCTAAAAGGGAGGGGTAATGTCACAGACCTATGTATTTACCTCAATAGTTACTTATATGATTAAGTAGAAGTAGATAAATATATAATAATTTCATAAAGTCTTCTAGAGAAGCTTTCTAAAAGCTTCATAGACGCGATTTTGACTTTAGATATATTTATAGATTAAAAAATTGGCCAAAAAACTAACCATGTATTGATAGCTTGTAGAACAAGTTATTTCCATGTATTAGCTTGTAGAACAAACCAATTACATGGTACATACATAGATAACTTGTCTTACAAGATAAATCATATGGCTAGCAAAGTCAACACATGTTGGAAGTCCTATAGGACATCGTCACATAGTTCTTAGTTAGATAGTATATATGGATGCAAGAATGAAGCCTTCTTCACTCTTTCCAATGCCTTTCTAGTCTTAGTCTTGTTTCAAGGCTTTCTAATCTTCTTATTTTTGGCAATAGCCATTCTAGTTAATATTACATCACTTTTTGAGAGTCTTTCTAGTTCTCTTCACTGATAGAAGAGTGTATTGAGGATTCTCTTTCTTCGAGATTCATGTCCTTGACAACAAAAGCAAATATCTCCTTGAAATCAACCCCTGCAACTTGTGAATATCTTTTAGCAACCAACCTGGCCTTGTATCTCATAACATTGTCTATTGCATCCCTTTTAGTTCTAAACACCCTCTTACAACCAATTGAAGATCGATTTGATAGAAGTTGAGTCAATTCCCATATTCTATTATCCATGAGTGATTTGTACTCTTCTTCCATGGCATTCTCCCACTTCATAGTATCTATGGACTTAACTGCATCACACAAACTCAATGGATTAGCAAGGAGTGTAACATTGCCATATTCTTCACTTACTTGAGGAAAGATGTGGTTCTTTGTAGAATAGATATTAATTCGTTTTTGAAAGATATTGATAAAATATATTAATAGTTCATATAATAGGAAATTCAGGAGGACAGATGAGTGATTTAGTTATTAAAAGCAGATAATTATAAAATTACATTTAGAATCTAGAGAATCAAGGAAAAGTATATAGGATTTGTAGAAGTTAATTAAGGTGCCATCGCTGTGATAGTTGTGAGCCGGGGTAAGCTTGGTGCTACCTCTTTTCTTTTCTTTGTTATTTTTTTTGAATAAGAGGATTGAGAGTTTCTAAATATTGTGAAGTGAATTATGGAATGGAAATATGATTGGTATTATTTGAGAAGAAGAAAGATTGAATGCTGAAATTTGATTGTAGTTGAGTAGAGAGAATGAGTCTGTGTTTGTGTAAAACACCGTAATATGAATGGCAGTTCTGTGTGAAGAATTCTAGTGATTGGAATGAGAATAATTGTATGCTGAAAGTTGTAAGGGCACAGTATTATAGTTGGAGATTATGAAGATGAATATATTGGTGGAAATAGCAGTTATTGGTATGACTGAATTGTTGTAAGGAAGAGACCAATAAGGTAAAGGAGGAGATTATAGTTTCCTTGTGTGTTCAGATATTGAAAATAAAGACGTTACATTCAGGAAGTAATTGATTGTGTGACCCTAATGTGAACGCTTAAGCAACTAATCATTCTCTATATTCGAATCCTCTTATACGGGTTTATTTCTATTAGATTAATTTGGAATAAATAAAACGATCAATCACATTTTGGCACCACTGCCGAGGAGTGATAATAGCTTTGAGTGTTAGGAATTAATTACCAAACGTGTGAGAAAATTAGCAATGGAAGAAGATTTCAGTAGTGTTTGAAGTAAGATTATGGTTAATAAGAATGAGAGTATTGCATCGAGGAAAATAAATCAGTTGAGAGAAAGACAAGGAAGAGCACAAGGAAGGAACTTGCTTAGAGAGTAGCAAGAACGTAATCTTTAAAGGAAGCATCGACAAAATTGGATTAAACTATGGTTGCAAGCTTGTCAATGCATCCGAACATATCAAGAATCGGACAGACTGTTAATTTTGCAGTCATATGTACCGTTAGAAAAATTGCCAAGAACACTCGCAGAAAATTTTGTTAACATTCCAGTGAAAATCTTGAAGCCGTTAATTAAAAGAGGAGGCGTATAAGAATTTGGTACTCCATTGGGTATTTTTTCAATAGAAGGTACCGCTGAAATGAGTAATAATGGCTCTTTAGATTGGCACAAATTGGTCGCCAATAAAGATAACTATATTGTATTTCAAAATCCGACGTTTTCATCTGTAATTCAATCAATAAAACTATTTGCAAAAAATAACAGTAAATCGAGGAGCATTGAAAGCTCGGAAATTAGAATAAAGAAAAGCAGAGATTATTTTAAAACGGAATTTAGCAGAACAAAAAATTCAATGGCGTCAAGAGGACCAGCTATTCCGATTGCAGTACAAATGGGTGCAGTAGGCGATCGTACAACTAGTGTCACACCACTACCTACTTTTCGGGAATTTCCAAGTACGGATCCCGATCAATATTTGTCTTAGTTTCTTACAGCATGTGTAACTAATAATGGCAGAACTGAAGATATTTGGTTACGATGGCTGCCAGCGACCTTAAAAGACACGACGTTTGAATGGTATAACCGCCAACCAGTGGATCAATTTTTGAATTGGGAAGCATTGAAGAATACATTTTTATCTCATTTTCAGCCAATTGGTTTTGAGGACCGCCTTCGAGAGAGGTTAATGAACAGCAAAATGATCCTAGGGGAGGCGATGGAATCGCACTATGGCCGAGTGGCTCATATACTCAATAAGTGGCCGAATCACCAAATGTCGGAGGTATTTATCTTATCCATATTAATCAATGGTTTGCACCCACCACAACTAAAAATGTTCGTAAAGGAAGCTCAATCTGTTACGGTGGCTGTGTCCCTTAATAGAGCCAAGGTTTGGGAGGAATGCCATTATGATCAATTTTTAACTATGAGAGCCATGATGATTCCAGTTCAAGGTAGATATCAAAATCCGACTTGGAACGAATCAGTGGGTAATTATCTACAGATGTTAGAAATAGGAGCCAATTTCAATACCAATATTCAGGGGCCAGTTAATGTCATCCCATTGCAAGCTATACCACCGAACGTGTCAACAACGTATATTCCATATTTTTTGTATCAACAAGAAGCGTTAATTATGGCAAAGATACTAATAATGCCAGCCCTAAAAGATTCCAATGAAACCTTGTTATTGAATTTGACGAAGAAAATGGAAGAAATGGCCGTCAATATGGCCAAAGGTAAAGAGAAGAGGCAAAAGCCTACCAATACTATGACCAATGTATGGTGCAGTAATTGTAAGGGCTACGGTCATTCTGTAATAGAATGGCCCTCCATATGGCCAAAGCTAAAAAGAAGAGGCAAAATTATTATTGTTGTTCCCACCAACCCAGTGGGACGTCAATCAAGTGCAAATGGAAAATACGTTTGCATGGAATAGAAATCGATTTAATCAATTAAATCGAGCATTCAATAACTTTCAAAGTTCTAATTTTAATCAGGGGTCTGTATCGAACCCCTAGAACTATGGTAAGAAGCAGCAAAGGTATCAGCAATATGCTCCACCAACGTCATCAAATCAAGTTCCGTAAGTACCAACGGGACAACTAAGATTATTTTCTAATCCTACATGGAAGAAGCCTAGTAGGTATATATCAGTGGAAGCACCCAATATGCTTGATGGGGGTACAAGAAGACTACTTCGTTGTTTTTGTTGCAGACAAATTGGTCATTATGCCAATGAATGTCCCAATCCCAGAGCCAATGACAATTATGCATCAGTTTGTGGAAATTACAAGCAGTCAGGGCATACGTATCAGTAATGTAATGCTCCGTTCAATTTTAATAATCGAAATCCGCAGATCCAAAGCCAAGAAAAAATTGAGGAGATAAATCGAGGTCCTTAAGATTCTCCAATAAATTGGGTGGAATGTGTCCAAGCCGTTCTTACCGGGAGTCAGTAAAAGGGAAAAGGACCAATTCAACATTTGGATAATCTCGATGCAAAAGACCAATTTGATCCAATTAGGGGACCATCCAATCCAAGTCCTGTTATGGGCTTCATATCCAATATGAGACCTAATTCGGTGGCACAATCCAATGAGGTCTCAATTATGGAGGCTTTGGTTTCGTTCCAAGCAGTTTCGATTTCTATGCAGTTTTGAGAAACATCCTATCCATTGAAAGATCCTCTCGGGGGCGGGAATTCCAAGGAAGCCCCGACTGCTATTCCAATTCCGAGTCCAAGGCGAAAGAATATCTTACCTCATGGAGTTAAATTCAAACCAATGAAAAGAAAGAGGGCATTGGAAATTACCCTAAATATGGAATCCTATGATATTTTGAAGGATCTGGATGCTATTCACCCTTCTATTTCTATGAAGCAACTTCTAGCGGTTGCACCAAAGTACCGTTCTACATTGAATTCATCGTTAATATGGCAGAGGCACCGTAATAAAGAAGTTTGTGAAGTCAATTTGAACCCTGGCCTAGGTGCACCAACCATCAATGTTTCGATTGACGGTATTATGATCTTAGGTATTCAGATGGATGGTGGTTCCAGCGTCAATTTAATGAACGCTGATACAATGGATGCTTTAGATTTGGAATAAGTAAAACGAGCAATCACATTCTTCATCATCTTCTTCAACATCTTGATTGTCTTTATTGTTGGTTTTAGCATTTATAGATACCTCATGATCTACCTTCTTTAATTCTTCATCTTGATTTGAAATTCCACCATCTTCACTATCATTATCATCTTCTTCTTCTTTCATTGCAGGATTTAAAGATGTGTCCATAAATACACCATTACTCCAACTTAAATACATCTCCAAGTGCTCACAAGTACTCTTATACTCCAAAGACTCTACATCATAACTTTTAATGATTTTCTTGATTTCTAAACACATTAGCCTATATGCCTTTATATCTTCATAATATCCAACAAATACACATTTTGTTCCTTTTGCGTCAAGTTTAGACCTCATGCAATCTAATTTCTCTGCACAAGCAATGCATTCAAAGATCTTCATGTATAAAACATAAGGTTTCTTTCGACTCCAAGCTTCTTGAGGGGTCATTGGTGTAAGTGTACTTATTGAACATCTATTCTTTATATACACTACATTGACCATAGCTTCTGCCTAATATTCATGCCTAAGATTTTGTGTATCAAGCATATTCCTTGTCATTTGTACAATGGTGAGATTTGTTCTTTCAACAATCTCATTTTGTTGTGGAGTGTAAGGAGTAGAGGTTTGTCTTACAATGCCTTGATTTTTCAAAAATTCATGTGCAACACTTTCATCTAGCACTCACATTGCTTCTCCACAAGTGCCTTGAATTCTTTAAACCTTGAGAAATACTCACTCTTGGCTTTAATGATGAATATCTACACCTTTCTTGAAAAATCATCAATAAATGTAACAAAGTACCTTGCTCTTTCAATTAATTGTGTCTTCATTGGTCCACAAACATAAGAATGAACCATCTCCAAAACTTTTCTTGCATACGTTGCAATTCCACTTGAAAATGAAGCTCTTTATTGTTTGTTTTGGATACAACCTTCACAAACAAGTATCATAGCATTGTAGCTGAATTCACCAAGATCCAAGCCACTTACCATAGATTGGAACTCTTTCATGCTTTAGGCATTTGAATGACCAATTTATTGATGCCAAATGCCAAACTTGTCTTGATTTTGTGGAAAATCAACATATGCTGCCACTTCAACTCTATTGACCTTCTTACAATTGATGAAATAGAAGTTGCCATCTCTAAGGCTTTTAGCAACATGTTGTCAACTCAATGTCTTCACAAAACATCTATCTATGTGAAATTGAACTTCACAATCATATGATACAAGTTTGTTCACCGAAATAAGGTTCTTCTTTATCTTTGGCACATATAAGACTTCTTTCAATCTGATCCTCTTGATTTGGTCCTTCACCACAATCTCTACTACAATGGAGCCAATTCCAATGGCTTGCACTATACCATTATCTTCCAACCATACTTTTATTGTTGAATTTGCTTCATAAGTATGAAATAAATACTTGAATGGTGTCATCTACTTAGTGGCACCCAAATCTATAATTCACTTAGATATGGCAGCCATGGAGGCTCCTTTACTTGCCATGAAAGTATAATCATCTCCACTAAAACTATCACTAGCATTATTTGTATTTTTCTTATCTCTTTTTTTGGCCATGTAGCAATTTCTAGTAAAATGACCTAGTTTTTTATAAATATAGCAACTCCTTATGTTGTTTTTTGAATTATCACGTTGGTATAGAAAGCTACCATTGCCTTGTCTTGAGAATAGAGCAGAATCATTACTTTGAAGCTCCTTTTTTTTCCTCTTGGTTACTTCATATACAAGTCTTGATATTACATAATTCATGGTAAGCTCCTTCATATTGATAGACTCCAATGCCACAATGAGGTAGTTATAAGACTCGGGAAGGCTTATGAATAATGTCAACATAATTTTTCTATTATCAACTGGCATATCAACAACTATTAGTTGGTTTGTAAGTACTTTTATCTTATTGACATGAGGCATGATGTCATCTCCTTCTTCCATCTTTACCATTAAGAACTTCCTCCTTGTTCATAGAATATTAGCAAGGTTTCTACTCTCATAGATATTGCAAAGAGTCTTTCATGCTTCCATTGGTCCATTGCAAACAATTACATGTGAAAAATTGGCATCATCAAGATTTATTGCAATCATACCAAAAGTCTTTTTTTCACGTCCTTTATACTCCTTCTTCACCTTGACATCAGCATCATCACTAGGAGGCTCTTCACTTTCATCAAAAATGTCCCAAAGGTCTAATGAAGCCAGTAAAAGCTCCATTTTCTTCTTCCAGTGATAGAAGTTGTCACCTCTAAACTTCTCAATCATTCTCAAACCTTCACCCTCATTTGAAGCAATCTCTAAAAAAGGAATATTTCAAAAAAAATCAAGAAAAGAGAAGATAGAACTCTAAAAATCAACAAAAAGGTGTTGCTGCCTTAGAATTCCAAAATATCCTCTTTCTAAGTAAACTAGTGATTTCACCCTTTAATCGCTCTAAACTTCACTTATAAGACTTCTCACAAGTCTTACATACTATCAAAACCTCTCTTATAACTTTTTCCACTCTTTTATCACCTCTAATGTCTCATAACACCTCTTTTGTCTATAAGAAGATCTATTAGGAACTTAAGGACATGAAAGTTCAATGTTAGTATATCAATGAAGTGGGTTAGCAAAGAAATACACCACTACTGTTCTAAAAAAATATTTTAAAATGTATAACAATCTCCAAGTCCATAAATGCACTTAACAACAAGTACGAACATAACTACATCAACAACAAGGTATAAAAAGAGATTTAGAAGATACCAAACTCTAACATTAACAACAATCATAAAATCTACTACTCATAACAACAAAAAAACTTCAAAGAATTTCAAAACTCACAACTAAAGGTGAGTGGGCCCATAATCTATTAAAGAAATAGAATTCTGAATTCACAACACATAACATCAGCAAGGTTGCATACTAAGAGAATATGGACAAAGATATCTCCTACTTCTAACATCCAATAGTTATAGGTTGTGGTTGCTACCAAACAAGACAAGTTCCATTCATTAACTTTTACACAAATAATCCTAGGCCCTAGGATCCTTTGATATCTAATGTACCTCAAGGATATTCAATGCTCCTTAAATCCTTTGGCATCTTATTAACCACAAAAATGTTCCATGCAAAATATTAATTACTCTTAATCTTTGAATATCCTCTAGTACTTACTCTATCCTCTTGATTTTCATTCTTGGTCTTTATCCTCGTCTTATATCCATAAAATGCTCTTTCTATACACCAAGAGTCAATCCTTTGACCATTAGAAACTTACTTAAGATAACATCTTCTACAAGGTTACTTATTATACTTTCACTTTTACTTCAACATGGCTAACAAAAGCAAAAACAACAATTACATGACCATATTGTTAACAAATAGATGTTATTGATAGAGCATATAGAGGGAAAAAGAAAGAGAACAACTTTCAAACGAATTATAAATTTCTCCCAAAGACAAAATCAAATTGATTAAGGTTTAATATGCACCTTGATGACTACTAAGATCTATGCAACAGATAACCACTTTCGTGTGAATAACAAAACAAAGAAATAAACAAACAACACAATTGAAATTTGTCTGAAGCAAGCCGCATTGAATATAGACAACCAATGTCAATTACTCAAATCCTCGGAACACAGCGAGAATGACGCCCCAGACATAAAGCAAAAAAAGCCAGCTTGCACTCTTAAAACAATACCGCCAAAGCCCAACGGTCTCACTAACAAAAACCATCATGAAAGCCAAACAGAGCACAATCATCAAAAGTCCAAAACCAGCATGCTCGTCTACACTATCAGAGATCAATAAGCCGTCTGAGGCTTCAACCTTCTGCAACCAATCAACTCATTTGCAAAGCCCTAGGACTGCTCGGAAACACCACTTCTATACAACTCCCACGGCACCACACCGACGACCCCCGAACCACCCATCCCAGCCGACACACACCATGAGACACGGCCCACCCTCCCCACCACAACTCCACAAATGCACACACAAGTCTCACCAAAACCGTTGCCATCATTATTGTACTATGAACATCAATTCCCCTCCACCTAACTGCGCCCATGAAATGAATTGTTCCCGCGCACAACGGGCGGAAAATCATCATCGCCATCGATCAATTTTACATGCCGCCAATGTCAATGTCTGGGGGCCTCGTACCGTATATCTCTGTATCAACACTTACCATCTGTAGAACTGTGCTAAATATCGGACCCACTTCCCTCCCCTTTTCTTTCACTCAGGGTAGAGAGCCAAAAACCTTGTTCACACGCTGAACCGCACTCCAAACGACGCACGTCGATCATCTCCCCCGCAACTATTCGACGGCCCGAGTGCTCAACCTGATTGCCTTTACACCATTACCGATCTGATCTGTCTTCCTACCCTAACTACCGCCCATTCCTACTCTCTACCTCATTCTCATTCGTTCCACGAGTGCGCAAAAATGGGACCCGACCCCATGTGCCCACCCATGCTCAAGTTCGACCGACCCGCCAGTCCCTGCACTGTCGCCGCATTGCTGCTGATCCACGGCGACATCGGGTTGCTCTCCACATAGCTTCCCATCTTCCCTTGCGACCCCGACCCTGGCGACATGTACAAAATTCCGCTCCGGGATAGCTCCCCCTGCAACACCGGATCGTACGCCGAGCTTTTCGAGCTCGCCTCCTCGCTCTCGCCCACCGAATTCTTCGGACTGTCCACCACAGCCCCCCTGTCCACGCTCCCTTGCCCCCCCTGCCCCCCCTGCTGCCCCTGCTGCTGGTACGCCGAGTTGCTCATCGGTGGCGAGTTCAACGCCCTCCCGTCGCCGCTCTGGTATGCGCTCGATCCCCCGCCCTCGAACCCTGACGTGCTCATCATGCTCCCGGAGCTCGGCATTCCCTGCCCCAGTAGTCCCCCGTTCCCGGAGCACGAACTCTCGCCGCCCCTTCTGTTCTGATCCTGTGGCAGTGCCTCCAATCCCATCAGGTTCCGCAGCAGCATCCCGTTCGTCGGCGGCGGGAACTTCGATTGCGTGCTCGGGGCCCGCATCGAATCCACTCCGAATCCCAACCGTGCCCGCTGGCTCTCCTCCCGCGAGCTCGATTCCCAGCTGTTTCGAGCCTGCTGCTGATACAGCATCTGCCACTCCATCAGGTTTTTCGACAGCCCCCCTTGACCCGACAACACCTCCGACGTCAGCTGGCTCCCCGGCCCGCCCGTCGAATGGGTAGACGTCTGCTGCTCTTCGTTCACCTGACTCTGGCTGTGGCTGTGCATTTGACTTGCCGTCGCACCAACTCGGGACTGCATCGCCGCCACCTCCGCTTCCTTCGCCGCCTTCATGGCCTCCGCTCCATGATGCCCACTCGCACCTGCCTGCTGGATCCGACCGGCGTCGTACCGAGAGATGTCGAAGTTTGTCACGGCGTTGATTCCACGGAATTTTATCGCCGCCAGGTCGTATGCCTCTGCTGCTTCCTCCTGCGTGCCTGACTCACACACACCCACGCCACGCCGACCGTTGGATCAGATCCCCACGTCTGCTGCAACTGCACATCTCCCTCCACATCCCAACAACACATACAAACCCCCTCCTCCTCTGCAAACCCCCAAGTCAAACTGCCACTCACTGTAAGTGCCCAGGTACAGGTCCTTGTTCCCGGCCACGCGCCCAATCCGTGCCTGCCACCTCCCGTGCTGATGGTGCCTCGTCACCCCTCGGTACATCGATGCCCCTCGAGAAAACCCGCTGCTTTTCCTGCCCACACCACGTTCCAACAACACTTCCACCACTTCAGAACCGCGCTCATCGTCGCCCCATTCTCCCACTCCGCTCCGCCACCTTCCTCTGCAGCGCCCTCGCCGCACACCCGCACCCGCTTCCCGCGTCCCACAATCTCTCCTCATCTATTTCTGGACCCTACACCCGCACCAACGCACATTCACACTCACACTCACCATCACAACCTCCCCACTCTTTACCTTCTCAACGACGCCACATACTCCTGCCGAGACATGTTCTTCATCTCCTCCAGCTCCGCCTCATACGTACTCAACTGTTGCACACCCATCCACCATTCCACGGTCATCAGCACCGCACCCAACCCATCCCTGCCACTCCGCCCCTCAACTGTCAACCGCCTCAAACCCCATCTCACCACACCACTCATCACGTACCGGGAAGTTGATGGTCGTGTTGGGACCCCAGTATTTCAGTGCCGCCAAGTCGTACGCCCTCGCCGCTTTCTCCTCTTTGTCGTAGCCTCCCAAGTACACTGTTCCACATCTCGCAGTTCACCCGCACCGTTAGACTCGCCACAAACCGCGCACCGCAAAACAATCACTCCGCATCCGCGCATCCTCACATTCTCCAACACCTCACGCGTTCCACTCAACAACCTCCAACGCCTCACACCAAAACCACCCTCTCTGCGCTTCACAATTTGCACGTCGTACCTTGCCGTCCCTTCCGAGTCTGCCCCTCCTTTCTACAACTGTTGTCCCACAGATGAGCCTCGTACCGTCCAGTCCACCGATGCCTACCATCCAATAACACAATGCACTCCAACGTCCTCAGACCACAAATCAGATTCCCCACACCCTCCGCACCCACCACCTTCCTATCCGCCCCACCCACATCCACTGTCAACCAACCAATTCTGCCCCGCCTGCACCCATTCCGCCCCCTCCCATCACATGTTTCCCTCCCAACTCCCACTGCAACACATCTGCGACCGACCCTCACTCGCTCACAACATACAGCTCGCACCCATCCACACCCACCTAGTCACGCCCCTGTACACGGATGTTCTCTGCCCAAACGTGTCGATGGACTTGCGCGGGGATGGCTCCTTGCTCCCAGCTCGCCCGGCGCCGCGCTTTCGCGGCTCAGGCCCCGTCGGACTCTCCGCGATCGGTAGCTGTCCGCCGCCGTGCACCGCAGCGGACCCGTTGCTCTGATGGGACCCGGCGCTCATGGACAGCGTCAGAGGTTGCAGCCCACTCAAGCCGTTCAGCACCCTCTTCTCCGCGGCCGCCTGATGCCGCAGCCACGTCTTCAATCCATAGTCCTCGCTCCCCGGATTCGGTGAACCTCCCGACGGCAGCTGCAGCGCGCAATCCGACAACAGCTCCGCAGTCGCGGATTGGTCCAGTGCCGCTTGCAGGAGGTTCTGCGGGTGCAACCGGCTGCCTGCCAGCAAATTGCTCTCCTGCAGCTCGTGCTGCACTCGGGACTGCTGGTGCTCGTACCCTTGCGGGTTCGTCAGGCTGGATTGATCCTGAACCCTACCGTACGCCACGTGATACGACGAGGGCACGTCGTGCAGAGACCCTCCGCCCGTCTGAGATGAGTATGGCAAGTTCACGTTGATGCGCGACTGCCCGTCGCGCCCGTAACTTGCACCCGGGTTTCCGGCGTTGTAGTACAGCGAGTCCAACTGCTGTTGCTGCGCCTCCCGGTCCGAGTATTGTCCACCCAACGACGCGCCGCCCAGAAAGTCCTCCAGCTTCGGCCCGTCGCGCGTCTCCGTACCGCTGCTCTGCAGCTCGTAGTGGCTGTGGGAACCCGTCAACTGCTGATCACCGGCGCCTCCGTTGCGCGTCAGCCTCGACAGCTGATCGGCCGTCAAAAGGGTATGCTGCTGGATTCCGCCATCCGACTGCATGCCGCGCTGCTGCGGCCAATGCTCTGCTGTCCACCCACAAGGACCAACACAACTCTCAACCATCAGTCTCCCAGGAGCACACGCAGACGTTAGCATTTGTGCCATCTTCGACTTACGGCACCTCACACGTTCAACTTGCACCTGGTAAGCGTAGACGTTTCATGATGTGCATAGGTGAGACCCAAGCACTTTCAAGTAAAATCGTGATACTTGGAGGATGACAACATCCTTGACCTGGACTCCTGAACAAGTGAGACTGTTACGAAGCCTGAGGCATGCCTACAAGGCTGAGAAGTCCAGGAACTTGACTTTACACAAGTTGTGGAAGCCAGTCGAAACATCAACCAGTCTTCTCGACTAGTGCGCAATGATGTGGGGGAGACTACTAGTATCGGCTTGAGAAGGACTTTTCGGCAATACGTTCTCCTAAAGCAGTAGCTGTAACAAATCCATCTCAGAGATAGAAGCAAACGGCTCATGAAGAGCATCTACACAATTTTCATAGCTTCACAGGATCACGAAGGACAAATCCGTCCGGGGTGCAGATACTATCAACCGCGTGGATGGAGGAGCAGATAGCATCGCTATTGTTACTAAGCCTACATGATGCTCGAACTCAAGAGGTAGTTCTGCGAGGTGGAATGAAGCTAAGGAGGTCACAATAGCAAAGAAGGAATCGTCAAGTGATGCGTATGTGTTGTCATTTTCGCCATCGCTCTGTTTTCGAGCATTGAAAAGGTCTTCATAAAGGAACAGTTACTAGATTCTGTAAGTGCAGTGGGTTGAAGGGTAACTATTCATCGTCCGTATAGATTCTAAGAAGATCCCTTTGTTGACTATGTCAACGCCTTAAGGAGCGGTCGGAATAGGTCCGTCCTGTCTCAAATAGACACACTAGTGTGTAGCGAATGAACATTTACGCAGTATCTCAGAGCGTGTGTCAAATGCAAATGACTTGGGCCAATTTACCTGACCTTGTGTCATCCGTACACTCAAGTAAGCTAGATGGTATTTCTGTTTGTCTAGTAGCATTACCTTGTCCGTACAATGAGGGTTTAGAATTCGAAGTATTTGCTCTTGTATCCACAACAACAGGTTAAGCTGCTGAGTGTAAGTGAAATATCCTTAGCGATGGGTCCAACTGTCTACAATCGCGATTGATAGGATGATGTGATGCTCACTTTCTTACATGGGTCTCACCTCAAGTGCACAACCCAGTCACTCAGAAAGATCAACGTGAGAAGCTCAGGCTCATGCCATCACTGCGACCTTCCCGCAGTCACAACGTGTTGAGCGAGCTGTGACTTGGTGAGGTTTAGACACGAAAATGTCAGTATTTACTAGGATGGCAGGCTCCCTCGAACCATGTCAATATGGATCAGGTTAAATTGAAGGATCAGACCCTAATAGTGTAGTAATCGCCAGTATTCTTCAGTATAGTCATTTTCAGATCAACAAGAAACTGGAAAGGCATCGTCACTGCCAATACAGATGACCGACAGGTGTGAATATACAGGCGACGCATTTTCGAAGCTTCAGAAGCAACTGTCTGGATCACATTGTCCGGAGGTAGTGTTATTCTAGTCGTAAAATTGTAACCTGCATGACTTTGAAGTTAAAGGTAGGGAGAATAATGGCATTCTAACCTGCACTGTGCGACCTGCTGAGGGCCTCCATGATACAAAGGGATCCATCTGACCGCATCATCTCCAGGCCTTGGCCGGAAGTTGAGTTGCCACCATCGCTGCTGCTACGAAGAGAATTGTAACAATCGTTTGCTGAGTCTTGATAGCCCCCCAAGCTGTTGTGGTTGTGCGACATACTTGACAGTATGAGGCTATTTGTACTACGAACCTGGTGGTTGACGGGGTCAGCTAACTGCTTCACCGCGTCAAGGGCCAAATGAGGGGATTTTAGAGAAAACGTGAGCCAGTTGTTCATGGACTTCATGCATATCCCTGATCACTCAGTGTTTGCGAGGAAAAAGGCACACCGCCCTACCCAAACTGCACCAAGTGCACATGAGGCTCGCCGCTCTTGCATCAGGCGTTAGTTGTGATATGCCCTAATCGTTATGTTCGAAGCTGAAATGCCTTCAACCCGATACTGGCAGAAGCTTGTCACACACTCATTACTCTGAGCTTGTCCAGTGAGAGTAAGTGGAAGAACAAATCAAGTTAATGTTGGGGCGATACGAACTCGCTTGGGCTTGAAGTTCCACCTGAAATTGCGCGGTCTAAGTTGGCCTAACTAGTTTCCGGAGTCTTCGAGTGCTTCATATGAAGATCTTGTTAACTTGTTCTCTGTAAGCACGAGCGAGTGTTGTAAGAACTCTTCGCACGTGGTCTTTCAAGGAAGGCGAGAAGAGTGAGGTTCCTTTAGATATTCTTTGTAGCTGTCTTCCACTTGCTCCATGCTCGGATCGATGATAATGCACGAAACCTTCACGGTTGCAAGTGGGAAAGTGACCCGATGACCGAGAAGGACCTTCTGTATGCGCACTTAAGCTTCTATATTGATGCTACTCCGTGTCTTATTTGCACTAGGTACTTTCCTCAGGATGTTCAATCAGGTACTCCAAGTTTCTATGACCACTTAATAGCCGCAACTCGTGGCTTCAGATTCCAGTTTCATTACTTGGATCATGAAGGTACCGTCTGAAGTGTGATGATGACTACTGACAACGGGCATCATTGAGTCATCATCATGAGTCCTTGCCTTCTCTTCTTTTACAGCATCTCCACCCCGAAATGAATCTGCTTCGATCTCGGCCGATGTTGGGAGCTCCTAACTAATTACAAAGAATAGCCTTCGACTCTTGAGAGCGTGGACAGTCATTTGCACAACTCAACTCGATGCTCGAGTGCGCTTGCGTTAAAGACCATGCTCTCAAAATGACGCCGCTCAAAGAAATAGTTCTGTGTAGGTGGTACCACAACAAATTGAGATCGTCTGCAACTCAACATGCCCGGAGGACCTAGTTCGACCAAAGCCACTGAACCCATGTGGGTACCTCAAGGCTTTGTTCCGACGACTTCCCAAGGCCTGAGCATCTGCACAGCGAACCCCACACTAGCTGAAATCCCAGCTTTCCGTGTCTGTCAACAGAAGGTCCTGCAGGTTTTGCTCTCAGTCCCTTGTGCGCACTGACAAGAAGGCGCTCAAAGGGTTAGCTACCTGAATTACAGCATCGAGAACGAGGTAAATAACCTCATTGCACCGGAACAAGGATGAGACCCTGTGAACCCGGCGAACTTCTTCCACCACCTGCATGAGTTGTCAACGTCTCTAATTGATAAGCAACTGTCCAACTAATGACAACGCTCACTGCAAGTGTCTACCGAAGTTCTTGAGAAACACACGTCGCACATATCAAAAGGCCTGTGTCATTCAGCAACCTAGCTGTCCTGCTAAACAAGTTGCAAATATGATCCAGATGGTCATACTTGCTTTACTGTCGCTGTCCTGAAGAAACCAGAGGTCGTCGGGATGAGCCCAAAATCCCCAGTAGAGAATCCTGAGGACGACGACCCTCCCAAGCTATTACAGCGTGTGTTACTAGTTAACAGGAACGCAATCAAGCAGAGAGAGACGGCAGCCCTCTCCAGGAATGCGGTGCAGTCCCGACCGACCGGACAGAATGCACCTCGAAGTTGCGGAGGAGACGGAAAGGAACACCCGCGGTGCGGGTTGTGGATCGGGGTAGCAAAATTTGGGAGAATTCAGAAGCGTAGAAGAAGAGGATTGCGAGGCGTTGCATCAGTCTTGTAGTTGCGAAACTAACGCTGCAACGACGATGACGATGATGATGACGACGACGACCCGCTAAGAAAAGGGAACGTAACCAAAGAACCAGTCCAGACTGGCCTGCTTGCGTCTCTCTCTCCCTCCCCCCCCCTCTCTCTCTCTCTCTCTCTCTCACTGTGAGAACGTGTCGGTCTGCTGTGTCTCCCTTGTGTGCTTTGCTCTACCCTCGTCCTCCTGCGCACTCTGCTGGGCCCAGCTTTGCAAATGACGCAGGATTCCTTGCAAACTTTTACTTGCAGGAAAATTTATAAAGACACTCTCTCCGCCTCCCCATTGCGTCGTCAGTCGGATCCAGCCCTCGTCATATCTTTCTCGATCGATTCCTTTACAATTTATTGCGACAAACCCAACAGTGGCCGAGGCTTTTGAAATGCTCAGTTCCTGTGCAAATTGCCTCACATCAGACAAGGCTCTGTGTTACTCTCCTCCACTTTCCCTAGAGCCTGTCTGTCATAAATTGTTACTTCCAATGCTGATAATGATGGTGATGATGAAAGTACATTGTCAAGAAGAGGCATCTCACAAAGAAGTCAATTTTATGTAGCCTTGCTACATATTTTTCACATGAGAGGGGTAATACATGACATGACTGGAAAGTTCTTCAAATCCTAGTGGAATGTTTGGTGTGGTTAGTTCGACATGAACTGCTGTGTTCCACACCTAAAATGCAATGACTTGTCATTTTAATTCCTGAATAGAATAAAATGTTGGAATGTGAAGTGAATACACCAAGTGTCAGTGGTAATGATTATTTCAACCATTTGCATGTTCCACTTCACAGTATTCTCCAAGCTTCTTGCATGCACACACATAGACATTTTTTAATGTTAAACATTTAATTAAATATGTAACACTTGAATTTTTCCATGTGAATGATTTTTTTAAAAAAAACATAAAAACATAAAAAACTAATTGAGCTTGCACATGACATATATATTCATCTACATTATAGTTGCTTTATTAAATATTAAAATAAGAGAACATGTGATTCTCTTTTATTTTTTAAATTCAAGGATATTCTAACATTTTACCTACAAAATGTCCAATAATAACTCTTGGATGTTAGTTATGTAACAATAGAAATTTAAACAACCAACATTATATATATATATATATATATATATATACATACATTCGAAAATTTAGTAATTTTTTAATCATGGTTGTACCATGTTATCATTCTTGAAATTTGACATGCCAAATTACTTTTCTTCCTCTATCAATTACCATGTAGTTTTTATAAAAACATTTGTAAGATTTTCTTCTATCCATAATTAACACTGTGTATATTCTTACCATTATAAATCCATGTGTAATTTAGATTGCAGTATAATTCTTATTTGTGCTGTACTTTGATTAATAAAAAATAAAATGTATGCATTGCACAGCTACAGTCTTGCAAAACTTGCTCTTTTTTCAAAAAAAAAAAAAAAAAATGTAATGTTCATTGCCTTTGCTTTATCATAAAACATATTAGACATTAAACACCATCTGCAAGAAGATATACATCAAATTTCAAATGAAAAATTGAAGGTTTTTAAATTTTATCAGCAACTTTTGGAGGGACTAAAAAAGAGAATAAAAAAATGAGTGAACTAATGAATAATCACGAGATCCATGAAAGTATGAACGAATCATTATAAGTCACAAGAATGTAAATATCCATAAACAAGAAAAAAAATGCCAACTACGGTAAATTTTCAAATGCATGTAGTTCAGATAAAGTTAAATGTGATTTGAAATTATTACAACATTAGTGATTGAGATTGTTATTGTGATGCAAAATTCAACTTGAATCATTTTTTGTTTATAGATCTAAAGGTCACTCAAAAGCTATTTTCATTTGAAAAATAAGTTAATAAAACCTGCATACATTTCACATTAGTTGTAATATTTATTTTTTCACAATATTATAGAAATTAAAAAATTGAGCCTAGGATTTCTACCTAATTGCAATATTCTCTTAAATGTCATATGATTTTTCTTTTCACAAAAACAGCAAGATCTACTCCAGTTTTTCAACATTACAATAGAATAAACTGAAACAAAACATATTATTGGATGAGTGGAATTTTTTTCATTTGAAATTAAATATTTATGCAGCTTTTGAAATATTTTTGCTGTGATGTATTCAAAATTAATCACTGGATTCAACCTTTTTTCAAACTGCACTTTTATAAGCTACAATTCAATTCAAACTTTTGTGATCCTGTATAAATTATCGATCCATTGCATTATATATATATATATATATATATATACATTCCTTGTTCTAAAATAAAAATAAACCATTGAAAATACATACTCCATTTGAAACTAAAATAAAATCTGAAAAACCTACTAAATTAGCATGTTTGAATGTTTTGCACTCAGCATCAAAAAATGCCATTTTGTATAATTATTCATTGAACTAAATTCTATGTATATTCTATCATTCTTAGTGCCAAATTAATTGTGTCATAGAGAATACAATGTGGTGCCTATATCACCATTCAGTGCAATATGCTTCAAAATATACAATATTAACATTGGTAAACATAAAAAGATTGCAGACATAATTCCAACTTTTTGGCTTTTGATTTTGCAATTGCTACTCACCAGTTATTAGTTTTAATAATACTAGTTGACTAAATATTTCTATTTCACAATATTTTCGTATGATGTGATCTCTCGATATAATAAAAACCTTAAAAAATCAAATACAATATGGTATACAGCATTAACATCAATGAGGATCAGCCAATCACTGTTATACCCAAAAAGAATCCCATTCTGCATGTAATGTTCTGAGTTAGAATTTTAAGTGCACAAATGGCAAAGTAACCTACAGACCAATCAATGGGTTACAATATTTGTTAACAAATCACAAGAGCCATGAGTTAATGAACTTGACCAAACTTTAATTAATTTGTGTTGACTCCTTTTAGCAAACAAGAATAGTTTGCTCTTTGAGGGGAGAAGGGAGAGATGGAGAGCTTTCTTTCCCTGATGGGGCCATCATCTGTTTTTGTTCCATCCATTGTCCAAAGTTTCTCTATCCCTTGGACAAGTTTTGGAATAATGGAGGGGGCCCCTCGTTCCCCTTTTGTTGTCGTCTGCCTTCAACAGCATGTCCTTGACCTTAATTGGGGGTTACCAAGTGAAGAGGCCATCAAATCCACAACCCTAAAAAGGATTCATGGACTAGTCAACAAGGAAAATAAAATAAAAAATACACCAAGCCTGGTCCACTTTTTGAATTCTGGAGCCCCCAACTTGCATTTCTGCAATGCACTGATGACAAGCTTCTTGTAAAAACCTTTTTTGCATATCCCAGGAAATTCAATCCTTTTATTAATTAATTATATGAAGAGAAAGGAAACGAATGAAGCTGATTTTAAGGAGGGGAGAGGGGGGTATTCATATACCATTCATCAATAGAAAGAGCTGGGACATGGAGATATTATTTTCCTTGCCTTCGCCGATCATAATGTTCCAAATATATAAATAATCGAGGGACAAAGAATTAGTATGGTCATTCATTCCTTGATATCTTCCTCTCACACCCCCACCCCCATTTAAAAAAATAATCGATGCAGTAGAGGGAACTGGGAATTGAAGAGTGGAATTTAGCAGAAGTTTCATCGGATGGATGGATGAAGTGTGGGTGGGTCACGCTCAATCTGGGCCGAAGGAAGGCGGTGACGTGGCAGAAGAGGTCGGGAAAGAGGGGCCAGGAAAGGGAGGGACGGGGACGGGGACGAGGGGCGACTGGATCTTCCCTCCCACGAGGCCAAGTTTCTCCCGTCGGGTAGCTCTCTATTTAGGGTTTCAGTAGCTCTTTGTCCACCTACATTACTTAAAAGCAATGGTGGCAAATTTGTATAATAATAATATTCTTTATCCCGGGGTCAGTTGAAAAATTCCATTCAGCCCCCAAAAGGCTGGGCATTAATCACGAGACCGGGCCATTGAACTGTTCAAAATCATCCCTCAATAGTAGTTGCAGTTGCACAACAACAACATCCCACAAGTCGACGAACCTCCTTCCCTCCCTGCACGACCTATTCCCGTCCTCATGGGTTCGTTCGTTCCCCGAGTGCTGTTCCCCACATACGTTCCCATAACGCCTCATTAAAACGACAGGGAATCCATTTGGATTCTTCGCTTGCTGTGCGTCGATCTTTATCTGATCGACGGCCGGGGTGGATGCGACCAAGTCTGAGATGGGGCAACATTCATCCACTGAGAGCCCCCCAGTCCAGCACCTCATCATCGATGACATTCGTCAACAAGAGTGGGACTGGGTGTTCCCGGTGTTCCCGGTGGGCCCTTTGGGGTTGCCGCCCATGCCTCAATTTGGACAAATTGCCCGAGGGACCATTTCTTCAATTTTGTTCCATAAAAGCCAAATTTTAGAAGCCTGTGAGATGCCCTGGGATACTGACCGACTTTGTTGCTTCATCTATTCATGTTCATCAATTTTCATGTGCCCATTTAATAATTGCATTTCAAGGAGCAGTTCAAATTTCATGTGTTTCATTCAAATCAAAAAATCTAATTGTTTTATTTGAACAGCCCAATAATACAATAAAGCCTCTACCAGTTAACTTCCTGTAAAGCGGTGGAATGAATCAACTAAGAGCAAGATGTGCTCCTCCTGTTGCAACTAATGGAGAACCTGTACACAGTGATATGCAAAACTTATCAAAAATTAGTTTCAAAGCTGAAATCTTGGCGCAATACTAAATGGTTGGAATTCTCAAACTCTACACCATTTTTTAAAACCCTCTTAAGAAAGAGTTTGAATTCAAGTTGTATCATCACTACCAATGCTTCTCTTGCCCACTCAGCCCTCCCTCCCTCTTTTTCTATTCATAATAGTAAAGGAAACCCACTGTTTCAGGATATGTGTCATTTACAGTATTCTCAAGTTTCAAAATTTTAAAGAACAATCTCAAAACACATAAAATCTGTCAAATAATTTGGCAATAGACTGATAGGTACAATTTAGAGCAAATTTTGCAAACAGCTTTTGCCAGGACCACAGGAGGAGCACCCTGTAGGGATGGCAATGTGCATGCTGTGCCACCTCAGTGTGGTGTTGTTACCCTGCCACTGGAGAAATCACCTCAACACTTTATAACATATATTTTTAGGTGGGTGACTAATCCAGCATTATCTGTATCATTTTCGATTTTATTGCATAATTAAAATATACGGTTCAATTGTGAGGATCAGCATCACAAATTTGTTTCAATGTTTGGCTCCAATTATTCCACACAGTTGATGAACTTACTAGAGCATTTCATTGCTTGTCAACATAATTGATACACTAATTTCATGCAATTGGTATAAAAAATGATGAGAGCATGTATTGATATTATTTTCTAAAATGGGAATTGGATGTTTCTTATCGACATACTTCTAATAAACAAAGATAAGCATCAAATGGATAGATGCATGCATACAAGTGAGATCAGATCAGCAAGATATTCTATGTGTAAATGCATGACTTCTTACAAAGAAAATTCAAAAATAAGACTGGTGCTTTTGTTCTTCAAAAACATGCCAGCATGTATTTCATTTGATTGTAGTTTGGGTTTGAACTTCCTTCATACATGTCTTTAATTGGTAGAAATTGTTCAGATCCATTCAATCCATCTACTAAAAGAGTTTAAGAATAAAATTATTCTAGTGAACTTTACAATCATGATGAATTATTTACAAAGAAAATCTAGTACTTGGATGTCATTTGGTGGGGAAAAAACATCTTAAATCAAAAATAAAATTTAAAACACCATTTTTTGTTAAATATCCAATTGGTATCTAAAAAAATTGCAATTCCTTTCAATTGTAGACTTTGTCATTAGATTGGAAGAAAAGTAAAACAAAAGCTGAAAGGTACATTCAGAACAAAGTACATTGATTGCATGCATCAATCTTCAAAAGATAAATTCCATGCTTCAATGGATATTTTTTTCTATATTCGTCTCTACTTCTTATTTTATATTCTAATTTTTTCATTGCCTTGCAGGAGGGAGGTTTAATTTTCTTTTTACAGAAGGGGTTGATTACCTTAGGAAAGGCCATGAAGCTTTGCTGCACAATGGAATTTGATTAATAGACCACATTTGAGACAATATATTGTTTGAAGGGTGCCAAAGAACTCAACAGCTTTGAAACCTTCTTGGGTGCACAATGTGCAATACATTTTAATCAATAAAGGTAGCTGACCCATTTCCAATAACTTAAGTATTTTAGCATGTTTGCAGTATATGTATGAAAAATAAAAATAAAAATCTTTGTGTAGGGAAATAGAAATAAAGAGGATTATTGGTGTTTCACATTATTTTCCCCAAAAATATGATTATAACTAATTTTTTAGCTCAAGATCTTGTTTGACACAAATATGACATATAGGCTAACCTAATTCCAACCAATGGTTGGTTACAAAATTGAGAATGGTTAATTTTCCAACAATTTTTTTGAGTTGAAATTCTTAATTTCTTACCCAATGGCACCATGGAGTTTAGACAATGTGAATTAAGTAATGCAAAACCATGAGGTGTCAGAATTGATCATTATTATCATATCAAATTGATTAGAAATACCCCACTCTATAAGTTGGAAATGGGGGGGGGGGTAGAGAATCAGAATGGCTTGTCTACTAAATTTACTAAGTTTTGTTTCACATTTGCATTCCCAATTATGAATTGCATATTTTATTGTTTGAACACATGAAAAAAATTTCAAGATAAAATAAAATACTTTGTGTGTACTCTTCTCTATCATTCTCTCTATATGAACATGTATAAAAAGGAATAAACTTTGTTTTTGATATATTATATCTAAATTTAAAGCCGGCATAAAAATGTTTTTGCAAGAAAACACACTAATTTTTTTCATTGTGTGTGTAAATTTATATAAGTAATGGTGGTCAATCAAATTTCCATATTTTCCAAATCCTAATAGCAAAAGTTAGAGTGGTGACCATGGATTGTCCCTATGAGTACCTTTTGGATAGAGGACAACCTCAAAAAGCTGGAAAGTATTTGGTTTTTTGGGGGTTTTTTTTTTAATAGGTAACATATTTTTGGACATGCACATACATGTTTAAATCTTCAATCACGCAAAAAAATAAAAATAAAATGTCTTCACTTCTCCAATGAAGAAAAATGTTTAGACAAGTTCTTACACTGCTCACTCGATGACAGACGTGGCAAGAGTATTCGCCACTGCCCACGTAGCGTATTTATCTACGATTCCATACACCATACACGTACCCTCCAGTTGGCTCAGAACAATGAAGATTCTTGCCACGGAATTGCCACGTCATGGACACATGTGGAGGCTGAGAGGAACGTGGGAACGTGGGAACTCGATCGTCTGGACTCTGGATGGAAGATGCCAAAGCGGCTCATTACTGTAGCCGAATTTGGCCAACACATCCTCAGATCTCGTACATTTCTATTCATGACTGCCAATCTCTGCCAGTATATATTTTATTTCTCGGTGACCGAATAACTGCCCGTAAAGGATTTCATCTTGCCCGCTCACTGCCCTTTCCATGTCCAAGTTAATCGGCTCACTATCTGGATGTACTCATCTTCTGCGTTGACGTAGTTTTATTTCGGTCTCAGATGAGTGAAAAAGGGGAAAGAAGAGTGATTATCAATTAAACATTGTGATTAAGATAGAAGGGTAGAGATGTTCTAATTGAAATTCATTGTAGATTCAAGTTGTTAGTAGTATAGAAAAAGATTTTGTGAAGGATTTTCAATAAATTGGGTGTTTTGGACACAGTCACAAAAAAGTATAGAAAACGTTTCATTTTTGCTAGTATATTGCCATAACACCTAAACCAACAAAAGATAGATTGTGATACACATTTACTTCTTATTGCATTTTTATTTTCTTTTCTTTTTCCCATTGGTTAATCAACATGTTTATGCATGAATTTATGATTGCAAAAGAAAAATTGTAAACTCATATTTTGAAACAAATGTCGTAGATCCTGTTATCAACTTCTATATATCTTATTTATTTATTTATTTATTTTTGTTGATGCTTTGCAATATAGTATTATTTCAAGAAAGATATACACTAAAATAGTAATACTTTGAAGAAATGAAGACAATGCTCTTCATCGTGGAGATTTTCTTATAAACAGTGCCTGTAGGCATCTAGTTTAATGATTTAAAGTTTGACTTCAAAAAAAAATCATTTCATAGTTGTGTGAATTAAAGTATGTATGCCACAATAGATATCTAGTACAGATATATGTGTTTAACAACACTCACCTCCATAAACCACACTTGAATCACAACATCTCTGGTATGTGTTCTAATAATGCTAGTTATTTCTACTTCAATCATTGATATACATAGAAAAAAATAAAAACAAAAAGAAAAACAACACACAAACAAACATGAAAAAAAAATGTGAATCTGATTTGAAAGTATGGCTGAGTCCATTTCTTGTAAATAGGTAAATCAAAAAATTCTGCAAGCTATTTAAAATGGTATAATGAGATTAATGTAATTATTGTGTAAGAAAAGCCCATTACATCTTACATTGCAAGCTGCCCATGTGGATAAGGGGAAAGGAAAAAGAGAAAGAAATGAGAAAGGCAAAAGCTAAGGAATGGGGAAAGTAAAAGATGTGAAGGGGCTGTAGGGGTTTGCTTGCACATGGGTTGCATGGGAGAAGAGCCTCCAATGCACTTGTGGTGAGAACCCAAAAACAAATTAAATGAATGCTTCCACATGTTTATGAGTTGCAGTATGATGAACGGGGTTCTTACACTTTGTAACCATCAACTAACCTTCATCAAATCAAGCAAGTAATCACTAGACTTTGAAGAGTATATTTCCAAAAACATCTCCCCATACAATTGTTAGATATTATTTTTCACTCTTTGAATTTGACTTCTACATCTAAGAGTCAAATATATATTCCAAAAAGAATTACATTTAACTTATTCATGAAATTCATTTGCCTTTTTACATCTCGTTAGGGTATCTATTCCTGATTCAAAAAAATAAATTGCAAATTTGATGTGCTGCTCAAGGAGTGGTGACATGCATGCTATGGATTTTAAATTTATTTTCTATTTAATGCTACATGTTAATTGAGCTGGATCAAGGAAAAGTCCCCACCTTGTTCACAGCTGTAGGCCCATATATGCCATTATTCTATTGTATACAAACAATGAAATAATTTGAGGTTGAAATGTCCCAAATTTTGCTGTTGTAATAATGCAGTCCATGCACATTATTTAAAAATTGGAAAAAAAAAAAAAAAAAAAACTTTAAATGAATAATGGACCATAGATGATTATTACAAAATTTTAATATTACAAAAGGTGAGAGAATTTACCACATAATATGTAATGTTCTCTTTCACCACCAAAGAAACTGCCTTTTTTTTTTTTTTTTTTTTTGCCTCAGCCTAAACCTGTATCAAATATCTATTATTGTATAGATTGCAAATTAATTCAACAAAATTACCATTTCTTTCTCACTTCCTCCTTATACTTAAGTGCATCAATCATTTTAAAAAACACATTTTCATGTGTGCTTGTAAAACAAAGTCATGAATGTTTACGAGTTTAATTGAAATATCTATGTTAAAATAGTTGGCTTTCATGAAGTATTGTGACAAAGCTAAATGTTTCATTTTAAAGTTTCTTCAGTGTAATAGTAAACAACTAAAATCTCATACCTACATTACATTGAAAAAAAACTTCCCATCACTCTTAGAAAATTTCTAAGTCAAATATTAATACATTACAGTAAACTTGTGTTGGATCTGTCTTCCAGAGTTAAAAAACCAACATGATTGATGTTATCTTTAGCTTTTTTCTCTTGTGTTTATTAGAGAGCAACTCAATTGTGTTACAACATATTTTTAATTATCAAAAATACAATGTTCACCATTACAAAACTTCACATGTAAATTTTAATTCTAATAAGTGTTTGTGCTCCTGAAATTTTCTCAAGAATATGCACTTACTCATTAGTAGATTAAAAGAAAATAATTATAATAATAAAGATACAAAGAATGTGTAGAAAGTTTTTAGTTTTTTATTTTTTATTTTATTTTTTCAGAATTAAATTCATGATATACCTATTTAGTTTATCTGCAAATTTATCATAACATAAATGAACATATACAAAAAAAAATGCACATGCATATATGTATATGTTTGTGTTTGAATATATATATATATATATATATATATATATCAAGATCATTTTTGTTCTCAATAACATTTCTTTTGTATTCTTCCTGATTTTTAAATCTATTGTTCTTATTGTAGTATAAAATGGTATTTCAGTTCTACTATTTACATCCACATATTTTTTGTCATATACTAATGATTTTATTTTCAAATAATAATTAGTTGGCAATGTGAGTCATGTCTTTGAGATGAGATGCCTTTGGGTAGATGGAAAATAAACTTGGTTTTGTGTAATGTAACATAAATCAATTCTAAACTTTGATCGATTCAAAACAGAAGGCTCTTCTCATCTTGTTCTAACCCATCCAAAACAGTAAAAAATACTGTACTAGTGTGAATCAATAATTAATCAAAATTTTGTCCCACTTGAATATTTGTCTCTTTCGAAAACAAATGTGGTGGTGTATTATGAAACAATTTTCAGAATTGATTGCCTAAAGAAATTCATCTTAAAAGAAACCAAAATTTGGTTGGAATTTTTTATTCTACATTGCCCAAATGAGTGCCAGTGGATGAAAATGAATTCTAACTCAATTTCAGCACATTCTTCTAATTCCCTTATTAAAGCTATAGTTTAACATTTACTACTACTTTGCAATGTTATCTTGTGGTCATCACTTGGTAACTATGACAATGAATTCATGTGTTGATATTGTGGATATTTATGTGTGTGTAATAATGTATTCAAGTGTGTGTGCACATACATGCATGCACACATGCACACACACATTCACAGAGTAATGCAAATTCTTGCATTTCAACCAATTTTGTAAGGATGAATTTCTGCAAAAACATTGCAAGGTAGATTAAACTACTTATGCAAACATCATGGTTATATAATTCTTTCAAAAAGGTTAGTGAAGTCTGATGCCATGCTTCTTCAGTTCCAGAAACATGCCCTATTTTAGAATCATGTTCAGTGTTATCAATTTTGAGATTTTCATCAAACCAATTAAATGAAGTCATAAATGTTGCAGCAAATTTTGTGTGAGATCCATGTGTTTCAATGGAACTTACACATTTTTTGCAATTTTTCTTTTTATTTTCTTTTTGTTATGTTATTTGTGAGGAAGTTCTACATTAGTCCCCATATGCAGACCCTCGAGTAAACAAGTTATATGATCCTGCAATCCTGCAAGCATTTTTTTCAATAGAATATTACCACATAAAATAACTTCATTGTACTTTCCTTCATTTGTCTTATACATGGACAGATACACTTGCCACCAGAATGTTAACTTTGGTGATGCAATTATTTTCACAAAAGTAGTAGGAGGTAAGTAATGAATTCCATGAATAGTGGTGTGTGCAAACACTTTAGAAGTTCCATAAAGAATACAACATCAGATGTAATACTAACAATATTTGATAATTTGTAACTTCATAAATGTGCATTCTTAAATACATGTATGCATAGTGTGGGGATATATATTTTATATGTACAAATGTAATTAGAAAATGCAGATTTTGTAAGTAAAGTGCCTCTGTTACTGTTTAAAAATGGGTAGCATTCCAAGTCATTAAAATAATAATTAAAACAAAAAGTGGTGGTGGGGCTTGGGGATTACTTTCCTGATGGCCAACTTGGAACCAATTTAACAATCACAATTGTAAAAATATGAAAAATATGAGTAGCAGCAGCAGCAGAAGAAGAAGAAGAAGAAGTACAAAAATAGGTGGGGTCATATGGCCATGGCAAAGAGGGAAGGGGGGAGAGAGTGTCCCACTTGTGAGAAAGGATTTGGTCCAAAGATTTGGTCCTCTTTGCTAGGCCGGTGGAATTGGACCCAGCTTTGGGAATAGCACCACTTGAGTATGGGATGATCAGGAAAAAAGCACATGAAATAAAAATAAAAAATCTGTAAAAGAAGACAATAATAAAAAAGAAGGAATATATAAAAAGGAGAAAAAGAAGAAGGAAGAGAGGGGCATCATTGCAACTGCAGAAGCAGAAACACCATCAACACTATTGGAATTAGAATTGGAAATGGGGACTAAGAAAAAGGGGCAAAACGGACAAGACCTGGCCCCATGCTATGTAAGCACTTCTTCACTCTGTGCATCCACTACTTCATCCATCCATCTTCAAGGCACTCTGTTCAATGTGGTCCTTGCCATGCACAGTCCCATTCTCCAATGTCTCTCCTGCAGCACCCCTCATCTTTGTTCTAATTCCTTTCTTCATCCCCGCAAATTCATTCATTTCCATCGTGCTTTGCCCCTGCTGCCATTTCATCCAGTGGCAACTTGCTGGCTTCCTTCTAGTTCCTCCCTCCTTCACACACACACACAAATTTAGGGTTTGCCACCATCACCCACAGTATCACAGCCTAATTCTATGCACCAGGGTATTAAAGGCACTTTCATTGACTTTGATTAATTTTGTTGCTAGGTTTTTGTTACTAACAAGTAGCATTAGCACAGTGAACATGGGTGTAAACCTAAACCTGCCTGTCAGCATGTTACTTGTTGTTGTTGTTGATGTTGTTGCGTTTTTAAAATAGAGTACTCTGTACATCCACTGATATGCTAAGACTACCATTTGTAGTGCAGGCATGGGACCCATGTTAAGGTGCATCCTATTGCCAACCAACCACATGAAAGGCCCATGGTCTCATTCCATTCTTACCACTCCAAGGATGTCAATTCTAATCAAAATTGTATAGCACTTGGCATCCAATGGTACATGATCTGTCTTGTTTAGAGGTTAGTTAATGCATAAAAGTAAGATGTATCTTTAAAAGTGAATAAATTTAGATCAATGGATAATTGTATGAGTGAATGTTCTATGATGGTTCATTGGCCAGGTCGGATTAATAGTACATTTGTGATGTTAATGGTGTGTTCTTGTGTTTTCTGCATTTGCACATGGTGGTCATTTTGAAAAGTAATACAATTTAAATGCATTGGCTACCATGTACACAACATGTGTTCTTCTTTCACAAAATGTTGTGCAGTGGTCAAAGCTAGAATTAGGTTGTATTGACATGCTGGCTACACATACATGCCATGAAATAGAGGTGGTTAGTATTTCAAATTTTCAATGTACAGTAACCAAGGCCTCTTGGTTATACATCATGCAAAGTAAACTAAATCAAATAAGAGAACAAGAATAAAAAGCTAAGAGATTATAACAAAGAGTTAAGTAGGAAACTAATAGAGATAGTGGCTCTAAAAACTCCTCAAAAGAAATAAAAGGAAAAACATCCTAAGTCTGAAGTTTTAAAACTCACTAAAAATAAATAGAGAAATTAAAAGATAAAATCTAATCAGAAACTTAGTACATACATATTCTTTAATTCTATAAAATTAATATTTATACCAAAAGATCACCAATTGTATGAAACTCGATGCTGGAACATCCAATTTTATGTTGAAAAAATAAAATTAAAAGATAAAATCTAGAAAGCTATTATTTACATAGGTAAGAAAATTTTCTTTTAATAAATGATACATTTGTAAAAAAAAGTCTAAAAAAATACTTTAAATTTAAAATTTGATTTAAGATTAGAAATTAATTTAGATTCTTATAACTTTCAAGTAGTTATTGAAATTTTTAAGCTATCATTTTAAGCAAAAATTTGAGATTTCAAAATAATAGAGTAATTTTTTGAATTAAACATATTTAGTTTTTCAATAATTATATGTTAATACTTAAAAAAAAAAAAAAAAAAAAAAAAAAAACACACTAGTATAAACATATCAAAGATTTTTTTGTTAATCGTATTTCTTATCTCGATCATTAATTAATTTGAATAAATACAATACTCATTTGCAAAATCGAAAACAACCAAGACCAAAATGGATAAAAAAAATAATAATCACGTAAGACATACTCCAAATTCTTGAAACTAATTACATTTCAATAAAATAAAAAAATAAAAAAATATATTAAATTGCTAGTATTAAGCACACTTTGATATGTCACTCCTAAACATAAATACTAACAGTTTTTATATTTATTTTTTTCATCTTTATCTTAGTAAATACCAAATTTGGTGGCTAATTCAAAGTTTTTTGAGAAATCATAACTATATATTTTTTTTAATAAAAAGATATTGAAGCATTTTTATGTTAAAGAAAGGTTTTTTTTTGGAATGTATGTTGTAAATTCAAACCAAAAGTATGATTTTTGTATAATTGTCTATATAAAGCCATAATACACTTAGATCTAAGTGAGGTTTTAAATCTTTGCAACTACATGATTTTAATATCTAAATCTTCAACTTGCATATAATTAATTTAAACAAAACCATAAGTCAAAGTCAAATAATGGTCTAATTTTACTTGATAATTCCAATTGACTACAAGTAGAGTGCATGGTCAAAAAAATAGTCATAAATAAAAATAAAATAAAATAGATAAGGATAAAATTTATAAAAGAATTTCAGCAAGAAAGATCCTATCATTCTATGTTGTTTGGAATTTACTTGGTTGGAATCTCCAAATTTACATTATTAACATTTTTACTCTATATAAAAAATTTAAAAAGAAAAAGGAAAAGAACGTGCAAGGTCTTTAGGTTCTCTAAACAATTCTTGAAGTTAATAATAATAAAAACAAAAAATGGTTTAATGACATAAAAATATTAATTTTGGCATACAGCAATGGTCACATTTTCAGATGCTTGTGCCAACATAGTTTGTAAATTGAGCTCTTCTAAAATGAAAATATTAAGGGACTTTAGATTAAATAAAGGAGGACTCATTTCTATAAATTTATTAACAGGGATAAATAATTAATGGTTATTACTAAAAATATTCCATTTGATCTCAAAGTGTATATCAGTATTAATATCTATAAATAGAGATTAATCCAAATAATTTGAATAAATCCTTGACTAATAAAGTACAAGTTTTGGACCAATAAAATACTGTAAAGTTTAATAATTTGGCATTAAAAGATAGTAGTTAATGCATAGTGAGTAAAAAATAAAAAATCCAAAATTCAAATTTTTTACAACTCTGTTGCCTAAGAACATTCTTATCCTTTAAATTGATCTTATATGCAATGGAAATATATATATATATATATATATATATATATAATTTTGCAAAAAATTACAATAAGTCTCCAATAATAGGGATTGTGGAAAATGTTCTTGAAGAAATGAACAATGATTATTTAATCTCTTAATTTAAATTTTTAGTCTGTAATGGTTATTTATCAGAAAAAAATTGATTACAAAACATTGGTACACAAAAAGAATAGTAAACCCTTAAAAATAGAAATATGGAGTGACAAGAAGAAGTTTAAATATATAGGATGGAGTAAAAAAAATTGGTAGAATTTGAAGGGATGATATATTAAGAAAAAGTAAAAAATAAAAAAAATCAGATTTTAGTATCTCACGTCTTATTAGATGGAATCAAAGGTAGTTATTATAACATATTTCTAGTTTTAGAGCTAAAATGATTTATAATTGAAAAGTTTCAGTAATTTACAACCAACATAGTGACATGATAGCCAATTAAAGTAGGCATAACTCAACATATAATAAAATAATTCATGATTGGTTCCAATAAAAACAAAGAATAAAATTGGACACTATTTGTATTTTATTACACCCAATCCATTGAAATGGATGAACCTTGTATATTACAGCAACAACAATCAATAGTTATTATCCAACAAAGCATTGAAGGTTGTGAAGTGGAATTGAGATCAAATTTCAGCAGAGAGCATGATGTCACAAATATGTATGAGAACTTGACAACATCCCAAGGGTAAGTTGGGTTCCACCATCAGTGATGGCCATTGAACACACAACCTGAGGTTTGGGCACTTCCAGTAGGAATAAGTTACCCAATGACAAATGCCCCTCAGCATGAGGGAGGGGAGGGAGGGGAGGGAGGGGAGGGAGGGCTACCCTGAACAAATCCATTCTAATTCTGACCCATCGGGATTTGGATTCTCTGATGAGGTGGGCTGTGGGATGAAATCAGATTCAATGCCACAATGGCTTTGTCTGGGAGTGCACTGTGAACTCTAACGTAAGCCATGGCTTTCAGCAAAAGCCTTGGACACAACTCATCCCCTGTGATATTATATTGATCCATCTCTCTCTCTCTCTCTCTCTCTCTCTCTCTGAGTGTCACCTCCTTTGAGTAGAGCCAAAGTTGTGTGTGACTTCTGTGGCACAGGAACCTTTGAAGCTTGTATCCATTTGTCAGCACAGTGCGATTCTGGCAGGATAATCTTGCCTTGTAGATCTTTTGGGCTCCTATTACGTCACTAACACAACAATGGACTCTCTTTGAACAACAAACCACGTACATATACCTGCTTCATTCTCATCTCATTTTTTGTCATTTACACTTTTTTTCCTCCAGAAAAATACTTTGTTGCTGGAGGTCAAGCATACAAGATTTTACACATGAAGACATATACATTAGTCGTCAAATTCATTGTTCAGTGATATGTTTTTATTTGAAATTTTAGTGCAAGCACACTTTTTACAGTCCAACATGATTTTACTAACTTTTATCATGTGTTTAATACAGTTTCTTTGTGACCTGCTGTAATTATGCAATAACCACATGGCAAACACCTCTATGGGATGCTAAAACTTGTTTTTGAACACATTCCTTCAAGTACCTGAGGTTCAACCATATTATTCACATTAGTTACTTGTAAATACTGTGATACTCAGTAATTGATAAGTGTTGTGCAAGTTTTTGTGAACATTTGAACCAAATATAGCATGATGTGTGTGTGTGCAGATGTGTGTATATATATATATATATATATATATATATATAAATATTTATATATGTATATACACACTAACACACACACTGCAGTCTTTGCAATTAATATGCAGATTGTGAAGTAGCAGTCTTTGGACATTGATATCACCTCATGCACACAATTCTATACAAGAATAGCATTGTGAGAGCATGAAATGGGTTCTACAGTAGAACAATCTGCCTTTGGTAAATGTAGTTGGATAATCTGCAGCCCACAATTCCTGTGTTAGTGGGGAATCTCATTTAATGGGCACTCATTCACCAAAAATATTCCCCTGCACAAACACAAACACTCACCCCCTAAAACTAAAATCAACAATTGGAGAATAAGAATCTTACTAACTTGGACATACAGACAAGGAAGTAGAGAAGAATATTCCCATAAACTCCATGTTATGTTAAGTTATGGTAGGTGGATTGGACTGCTTCAGGTTTTTCCAAAGAGCATTCATTTCTGTGGGTGATTCTCACAGCATGTTGTCTCTCTCTCATCCTCTAGGGATTGCATCTCTTGAACAAAAAGCCCACATGGAACATGAAGGGGAACATGAAGAGGAACATTGAAGGGAACATGAATAGGGTGAGGATTGTTGTGAGTTCCCCTCCTCATGAATGCTGATTTCACATGCCCCCATTGGGGAAAAAGCAATGCAGCAATGAATGGGTGTGCACATGCAGTACAACACTATTCTTATTATTCTTCTTCTTATTATTCTTGGAAACAGAGGTTCCATTACCTTAACAACGAACAAATAACCCTAAAACTTAATCAACTCTGAATGTGCACTCACTCCAGGCAGTGCAGAGAGGAAGCCCACCAAATTAAGGTAAATTATCTATCCTTACATACATATACATCTAATTCATGTTACCTATTCATACAGGTGCTACAAAATTATGGTTTTTGTGGGAATGTTGTCTGCATGATGGGCTCTGATTCCATCCCATTTCATTGCAGGCAAGATTGGATTGCCTTACCCCCCCCCCCCCCAGTTGATCATGCAAGCAAATGAGGGAGGGAGTCAGTCTGTGAGTGATTCAGTGCACAGACATAGTACCCAGAGTGAATGAGTGAGTGAGTGAGCAAACTGCCCTTGTTTGTTTGTTTGTTTGTATGTT
Source organism: Physcomitrium patens (assembly GCF_059467195.1). Taxonomy (NCBI): domain Eukaryota; kingdom Viridiplantae; phylum Streptophyta; class Bryopsida; order Funariales; family Funariaceae; genus Physcomitrium; species Physcomitrium patens. The sequence goes on along the minus strand of NC_143424.1, from coordinate 16,433,057 downwards.
TGTTCTGTTTCTATTTTATATTCTTATTGACATGAGATGCCTCCCATGGTTATTGGTTTTTTTGTCAGAGCCCCTTCCAGTGCCCTTCTCTTCCAAACACAACCATGGAAAGGCAGGGGAAGAAAAAGCAAAATCATATGGGAAAGGGGAGCCAAATGTTGTAGGATTGTTGAAGACAAATCCTCAAGTGAAAGGGGCAGGCAACAATAAAATAATAAAAAATAACAAAAAAGAATAAAAAAAGAATCAGAAAGAAGGCATCACGGGAGCCTTTTGGATTTTTATAAGCAGACAAGCCTACTAGTAGGTGCAGCTGAGGGAGGGAAACAAATAATACAACAACACAATCAAAAACAAATAGATCTGAATTGGGAACTGGAAGTGCTAATGCAGACAACTACAGTGAGAGACTAGGGAGGATGGATAAATAAATGAGTGGATGAATCAACTCACATGCAAATTGGTGTCCATTTTGTTTTGCAATAATAATGATAATAATCATAAATTATCATATGGAAGCCGAGGAATCTATGTGGCAATGGCAGCAGGTCTCCCTTAGCTCCTTTCCAGTAGTAGCTGGTGGTAGGAGTGGCCATAGTAGTGGAGGTGGTAGTGGGCTGCGGTCATCACCAAATTAGGTGGCACCATCAATTTCATCCCTCCAATTGGAGGCTAAGCTAATAAGGGTAATGGTTTTTTCTACCTCCTAACCCCATTTTAGAGGCCACAAGAGGTGATACCTGTCAGACCAAGACCTAGTCTCAAACGCTATTTTGTATTTATCCAGCTACAACCCCCCTTTACAGGATCTGATCTCATGCAGTCATTACTTATGAATTAATTAATTGCACCTTGCTACACAGTCCACATCCAACCCTAACCCCACATTCCGAAGCATTGCCACCCTCATTCTGAAGGACCTGTCCAGACCCAACACAGCTCCACAAAGCAGTAACAAACAGACAAAGATGAAAACAAAAACAATTTTTCTGTGTTTGTGGGGTTTCCCCTTTAGTTGTGTTTGTCTTTGTCTCATTTGTCTCTGGTTCCATCCCTTGACCTAGTCCATGCAATGGGCATGATTATGAAGATAATTTTGACAATAATAATAATAATATTAACAAGAAGTAGATGTAAGACTGTTAGATTCTAACCATTTTGTTGCCTTTCAAAATCAATTCAAAATCTTAAAATAACAAAATGAAGCGGGAAAAGTTTGTTTTAATGGATCTCTCTCTCTCTCTCTATCTCTCTCTCTATCTCTCTCTCTCTCCAGCTGGATTCTTGCATTCTCACCTGTTAACTATCTTTTAATAGATTTTGTTTTTGTTTTTTTGTTTTTTTTTGTTTTTTTGTGATGGTTGGTATTGTTAGCATTGATATTGTTATGCGTAATCAATGACATTTTTAAAATGAACCAATGGGGTCATTGTGTTACAAGTCTACATGGATACAACCTTTCAAAGAGAACACATCTTGACACTTGCCCTTCACCATAGAGCTTCAATGAGTTTTGTGCTGAGATAATGCAACTTAGAATCAGATTGAACAGAAATGAACACAAATATGAAATACAGGTATACATAAACTGAAATAATACTGTTTGAATTTTTAAGCCCTAAGAACTGACTCAATAACTTTATTATGCATAAAAACATCCAATCAAACTTTGTGATAATTGATACTTCCCAATTTCAATGTTTTAATAACACTTGCATCAAATGAACCAAGCAAGTATATTTTTGTTAAAAATTAGAAAATATATATATATATATATATATATATATATATACATGAATACACATACTTCATTCAATAAAATCTTTAGAATGACCTAGGAAATCATCATATTAAAGAACTCAAATATGTGTACAAGGTTCAATTTGATATGGATGGTATGCTATAAAAAAGAATGTTAAATTCCAAAAATAGTTGGAATATATATATATATATATATATATATATACATTCTTTTTATTTTTCATTGTCAGAAAATGTTGGGATTAAGGTTACATATATACTAAGGGTTTTATGTTGATAAAGTTTAATTCATTTTTAGAATCATACTATGTGTTTTAAGGATGTAGTTTAAGTTATAGTTCTTAGTTTTATAGTTTTTTTTTCCCAAAAAACCTTTAATAACATAAATATGTTAAATTTGGGGTATTGTTGATTCCAAATTCTTGAGTTTTTAAATTGACACCTCCCAACAATCCTTTTGGTTTTGTGAGGGGAGGACGGGCCTTTTGACTTCCCTATAGTTGAATATGTGTTACATGTCTACTGTGCCAAACAAAGGTGTACCCCATCTATTTGCATGACCCGAACATAGTCACTCCCTAATTTGAGACTCTCATTAGGAGTTGTCATAACTCTAGGTTGGATGCACTTGCTTCTATCACCTTGCTTCTACTACATGAGGTGTGCCTCAATTGGCAACAAAATTTGCTAGTGGAGGGGAGGAAGGCAAAGATGCCATAATGGTGTAGTAGTTATGTGAAGGAGTGCATGTGTGAGACAACAATGATGTGGGCCTTAATGAGTGATACAAAATGGCATTGTGATGGAAGCAGTCCACTCATGTCAGATACCACAAGCATGTAACATGTATACAACAGTAGAGAAATGAGAGGGCCTAGCCTCCCTTCTCAAAGCCAAAGGGTCATTGGAAGATGTCAATTTAACAACTGAATGGCATTGCCTTAACAATACCCTAATTTGAACGAATATATTATTAATATTGTTTTGAAACATTTTCAGAATATTGCTTATTTGATTGATGATGTTACAAGACTTGTCTAATTTATGTTGTGGCAAGGAAATTAGAGAAGTCTCAGACAAGTCTAGTCATTTTCTACAAAGACAACATGTATACATGTGTGTGTATGTATATATATATATATATATATATATACTAATGCTCTCATACGTAGTTATGATTTCAACTTTATTAATGAATATTTAGAATCTATAGAATCTATAATAGCAATTTTCAACATGTTTGTTCATAAAAAGTAAAATTTAGAAGGAGTTGGAGGCTAGGTCTAAGACTTGTCTAATTTGTGTTGTAGCAAGCAAATTAATTTGAGAGGCAATTACTACCATATTTTTTTAATACCTACTTAATGTCAAACTTGCTTTTACAACAATGTACAAAATTTTATCAATACACACACACACACACATATAGATATAGATATATATATATATATATATATATAGTAGTTATCTTTCAAATGGGATATTTTCCTCAAGAAGTTGCAATGGTCCATGACATTGAAGTGTCCTTCAATGTTATGACCAATTGTTGAGTGGACAAAGGATTCCAGCATTATAATTGATGGAGGGGAAAAAAATTGACTGCTTGATATTCACACTAGAAGCAAACAATCAACAAACATTTTGGTCAAAAGTGTGTACATGACAACTTTTTATGGTATTTTTGGTGCCAAGAAGTTGTTTGTTCAACAAGAAATTAAGTTGGACAAGAGTAGACATCCAATCCTTAATAAGCCAAAAACAGTTAATGTAACTTGAACACATGGTCATGGTATTTGTGAGTTTAGTATAATTTTAATAATCCTTTAAAATAAAATTTCTCAATTTTTTCAATATTCTTTTGATATAAAATGCCCCATGTCCTGAAGAATGGTGAGTAGTATTTAAAATAGAATAATTTATTTATCTATTTATTAAAATATAAATTACATCAAATTTTCCTCTAATTATTTATTAAAATTTTGTACCTGAGATTAAATTGATCGTCAGCAATTTACTCGTTTTTTTATTCCCGAGAATAGATAACTTGCAGAAAGAAAACCCCTTTTTATTCATCAAGTTTAATCTATTTTTCTCAAAAGTTGTTTTCGAACTGTGATTTTTCCACTCTGTGCACACATTGGTTTAGTACTTGGAATTAAGTGAAGAATGTTGTTTATTTTTATCATTTAATCTTTTTGTCCACAATCTATTATTTGGTTTTTTTTTAGTTCAAAAAAATGTAATAGCATGCATTGTTGTAAATTGCCCAGTGTTCTAAGAATTGAAAGTAAATGCTTATGACCATGTGGTTTTGATCTGTGTTTTAATCCCTTTTCCTTTTTCATGTGATCAAGTGGATTTGATTTTAAGTGCATAAGGAACTTCTCTCCTATGTATGTATGTATGTTTGTACACACACACACACACATATGAGCACAATCGAAGTTAATGTAATGCAATTTGAGGCAGTTTTGGGGATACAACGGGAAACAAATGGGGAAACAAAATGGAAGAAAAAGGAGAAAGTGTGAAACATGGTAAAGGAGGTGTGGATACTGAGGAGGTGGAGGAGGAGTAGGAGGAGGAAGAAGAAGAAGAAGAAGAAGAAGCAGCAGAAGCAGGAGGAGGAGAGCAGTAGAAACTGTGTGTGGGTGTTAGTTTTTTATCACACACAGTGGGGGCATTGTTTCTCGTGATGGGAAGGTGAGTAATCCGTGAGCCAGCGAGGCAAGCAGGCAGTCCACGCGTGCATGCCTGTGGCACATGGCGATGGCGATGTGCATGATCGAAACAATAGATTTTATAATGAATCCTAAATTTTCCAGTCTTCTCTGGAAAGAATCCGGATTACTCTGACACGTTTGGAGCCCTTCGGACACCTGCAGTTTTTCTCGCTCGCTTGCTCGCCCTTGACCGCGGTATGGTCCATGTCTACCTACGTGGAGGAAGGATGCAGACTGTGGATCCGTTTTTACCTCGCTCTCTTCAATGTCTCCCTAGTTTGTGTTTTCTCTAGACTGGTGCTTGCTGAATCTGGTCGTCGAGCAGACTTTTGGAGATCCTATGGGTTGGTGGAACACACTCCGAGTTTCTGCGTGTGGTCTGCTTCTTCCATTCATCACTACCCTCTTCAACGTTTTGTAGGACTTTCGTGGTTTGGAGGAATTCGGGGTCGCTGTCGCTTGCAGGTGGTTGCAAAGGAGGCAATGTCGGAGGTGATGGTCGAACCCTCTCTCTCTCTCTCTCACTCACTCTCACACACACGCACAACGTTGACATCTATTTGACACTGATTCGTTCTTATTTCAATTCTATCACAAACCTTGACATTCTTAGTAAGTGAATTTGGGATGGTAATTTGGAGCAGATTTGTGCATGATGGATTTAGTATTTCCAGGGGATGACGTGGCGCTGGCTGTGGAGGATTTTCCTTTGCTGTCCGTTTCTGTTACTGTTGCCGATAAATGTCTCTGTGGTTGTGAATGGACAATCATCCCCCACAGTTTTAATATTGGATTCATAGCCAATGATGGGGTTCGACGAAGGTATATTTTAAAAAAGAAAGACTTTTGCATTACATTCAAAGCCTGCAAGACTATAAGTTTGCGTGACAAAGCGCGATATACGAGCAAGGAAGTTCAAAACAAGCACAGCGCAGATGACAGGGTTGGCAATGCCTTCCATCTTCGGCACCCGATGTGAGCATATCGACTGGCCGCCTCAGGTCACCAAACGTCAAGAATAATCAGACACAAGCTTCGAGCTCCTCTTCAAACTGCTTTTGAAAGACATCATCGTCAGTTGAATCGGTGCCCATGTCTGAAAAAACAGACGTGCATCCATTCCGGTTCGTACGTCGCTCACTCAAACTGAGTGCCTATTTGCAGGAGCGATGTGTTTGCAGGAAGCTCTGCTGCAGGGTCTCGCATCAGATGTGAAGCACGATGACACTATTTAGACTCAGCATCCTCGTATGCTGTTTTAAGGTATGCACTGGGCGGATCGAGCGACATCGTTGTCGGTACCTGAGCTATCAGACTGAACTTAAAGTCGCCAGGCTCCACTACCTTAGATCGGTCTTGAGAATGTGCGGGCAAAGGTGTGGGGTGATGCACTAACTTGAGGGAGCGGTGGGTAAGTTTGGTATGTATGGCACTGCGGTGGATTTGTGCTGGAGATTATCAACATGACTGCGTGGTTCCCAGTGCAGAAAAACCGTTAAACGGCATTCTAATAAGACCTTCCTTTGGGGATGGGGGATGGTTCAACGACATATTAAAGCTGGAGCTTTGGTGGAGCTTCTGTTCCTGACAGATCCTTCCAGAACAATACTGCTCATCAATGCCTCTGCGTCGGCATTCAATGATTCAGTCTGCGGCAGCATGAATGTGGGGAGCTGCCGTTCTCATCGTCCGTTAGTGATTAGGCTGCGGCGTCGTCAACCCCTTTCGGCTCCCACAGTGATGAGCTCACGTTGCCATTTAGACTCTTTTATTTTGTTTTTTGTTTTTATTTTTTATTTTTATTTTATTCTTCTGTTCTCCCACTTTCCCGCTTACCTGTTTTGATTCAGTTCAAAGTTTGCATTAAAAACAAAAACAAAACGGTTTGGAAAATGCAGCAGGCCGGGATCCATCTTCATTTCTTTATACAAACGGTATGAAATATGAATTAGTCTGGAAACAAATTAAGCATCTTGACATGGCTCTGTGTATTGTCATTATTGTAGATGGGTGGTCTGTTGCTCTGTAATCAAGCGCGACATGGAATTATACTGGAATTTTCATACTGCTACTGGATGAGTTACAAAAAGTACCAGAAGTTAATGCAGTAGTTCTTGATTGAACCATTGCGATTGAAATTTCTGTAAAAGTTTGTTTTTAATGCACCATTTGAAATGTTCTTACACACTTAATGTATGCTTTAATTAAGATTTCAAGTTTGCATAACTTGTGGAAAGGAGTGTTTCAAATGTCAGAATATCAACTCGGGACATTTTTAGAAATAACTATAATATCAGTTTGTGTAACATGATTCTTTTATTGTAATTCGGCTGTCCAGCTCATTTGAGAATTCTGGACGAGTAAAAGAAGATAAAATTGTGTTATTGTGTTATTGTGTTACGTTTTTTACTGGAAACATATTTACCTAGCATTGTCCTTTGATTTAAATCATCACAATTTAGCACATGTAAATACTCAGAGATGGATGTATTTTTGTATTCTTACATGCACTGATACTTTCTTTAATTCTAAGATGTAATATGTAACTTTAATTGTATTTTGTCTCTAACTATTTTAACTGTTGTGTCTTGCTTTGTCAATGCTATATTTACTTTTGAATTAAGTGGAACTTAAAAAGTTAAAAGAATGAGTTATACACATCATAGCCATGAATTAATAAAATAAAATAAAAAATGAATATAGCTCATCAAAAAATATATATATATACAAAAATACAAACAAACAAACAAACATGAATCAATTTACTATTTATTTTTAAACTTCTACAAAATAAATTTAATCTTTTACACTCTCTACTAGTAAAGTACTGGTTCATGTGTAGAAGGTGAGGCAATTCGGACAATGTAAGTAGATGATTCTAGCCAGCACCACAGATGAAAGAAAAGGCACTTTAATATACGTCAATTAGACTGCAAAATAATAATAATAATAATAATAACCCCTCTCATCCAACCTCCAACTAAATTTAAACATCTTTCATCAACGATACTAACGACGATATCATCAAAAGAGATTGGATATTTTTGGTCACGTTTGAATTTCGAACGTTTTGAGAACATTAGAGAAATGGAATTAATATAAATAAGATAAAAATTTATTTAAATTATTATTGCAGATAATTAGAATCAGATATTTCTTGGGGTGCCAATTAACAAAGAAATGATACTATCAACTTTTATTCTAACTTAACAAAGCCATGGTTTAATACAAATATTTTTTATTATTCTTTGCATACTTCTTACATCTATTTGGAAAAGACATCTGAAAGCTATCGAAAGTTCTAGAGTAATATTAGAAATCTTTATTTATAATAGAAATTTAAAATATATTTTCATTAAAATAATATTTAAAATGAAATAAATCCAAATTAGAAGTATGACTAGATTCTTTAGAATTTAAAAAATCCATGACAAATATAATATTAAAACAGATTAATATTTTCAATTCAAACACCGAAAACACAGTTAAATATTGACTCGAATATGCTCAGTCAAATATAGAAGAGATGTGGTATTTTTTGTTTTCATTTTTTTTAATTACTGTTCTATATTATAAAAAAATAAAATAATGTCCAAAAGTTGAAACAGGGTTTGACAATCTTTGGCGATAAAATTCTAATACTTGTATTTAAAATTTCTGAAGTCATTCAATAAAGCATTTGATAAAATAATATAGTCGAATCTAGATTTTCCAATATCTAGGAGCAATAGAATAATTGAAAGAACCAAAGAGTTTTTTAAAAAATAGTCTACCTCAAGTTTAAAATATGTTGAATGATTTTAACCATATTTTTTTGTACTTATATTGGCTAAAGTTAAAATATGGTTTAGGCTTTTTCTAATACCATATTTTTTGACTTTACATTAGAAGTACATATCTTGTTTATTTATGGGGAAAAAGTGTTGGTTTTTTAACTTTTTAAATAAAAAAATATATTAGTTCTTACAATTTGTTCTTACAATTTGGTAGATAATTTTTTTTCTTTTGCTGTATGTTGATTCTATAATTTATTTCGGTGAATTAATTTTATTTTTTTCCTGTCCAGAACATGTGTCCGTATATCAAACTAGTATCTATCTCACATTAACAAAGGACTGTTTATTGATTATAGAACCTTGAGATCATCAGTAAAAAGGGCAATTAATATCTAAATTAGAAAATACAATGAAATTAAATAGAGAAGTATATGTATATATTTTTTGAGAATTACGGATGGAGGTTGAAAAGAGCATTAAATATTCTTTAATATTTCTACAAACCTATGATATGACTCATAATTGTACACGTGCTATTGAAGGAATAAAATAATAATACATATGGCTAAACTGGTCAAAGAATTATTTGATTTTTTTCATCCACTGTGTAACTTAGTACAATCTAAACAGCAGAATAAAACCATACTACAACTTCGAGTAAAAAGAATTTTGATTCAAATTAATGGGAAAACATAAAAATAAAAATAAAAGTAACTAACTAACCAACTCATCGTCCTTACACAAATTAACCTATATGCATCATTATCTTGTATTGTGTGCATACTCTACAATACTGAAGGTTTTGAAAATATAGACAAACACGCCAAATTTAGAGTTAGATTATATATATTTTTAAAACAATATAACAATTAGTTCAAATTAAAAGGGAACTTTAAATAACCTTTATTTGGTAAGAATCAATTCCTCACCGTTAAAATAAACAATAGATTTCAGGACTAAAACTATCGAGAGTACTACATTGTAAAACATAGATATAGATTATTCAAATTCAAACAAATGTACTAATTTTAGACATAAAGGCATGAAATGATAATAAGAAAGGTACTATATATCAAGTAACCAAATCTTAAGATTTTCTTCATGATCCTAGAGGTATTCAAATCACTACAGTCTCCATTGTTTCAAACATGCTAAATCTCAACACTGAATTTTCATTTTAATTTTGATTTAGATTTGTTTGCAAAACAAGCTTTCCTCAAACATGGACGGATGAAGAATCGTGGATGACGTTAACGAACGAATTTCGCATCCACGCCAGGTTTGACCAGTTCAGCGGAGGACGGACAACCCTACGAGCAAAGAAACCGGGGGCCACTACCACAAAGTTAGTGCCAAGAAAGGATTGCAAAGAAGGAAGCCTTCGAAATGGAGGCAAAGCTGCCGTGTGCGAAAGGGAGAAGGGAACACCAGCAAAGGGACAGAAGCAGGAAAGTAGGGCAGGGCAGGGGGGGGGGGGGAAAGGAAAAAGGAAGGAGAGGCTGGGATTCCATGGCGTCGCACGAAAGCGTCGCTGAAGGTGCTTTAAATCCACGCCTCCGCCTCTCTTTGTCAGAGGGCTTTGGTACTAATAAGAGGCATACATGTGCAATGAATGCGCGGGCAGCGTTTTCCTCCGCTCGTTGCATCGTCCTTCTTCTTCCTCGTCTTCCCTCCCTCCCTCCTCCCCCCTCCCGCTTTACCAACAAGCGCAGTAATGTCTCTCTCACTAATTAATTAAGACTCCGCGCATCTCGCATTAGTGGCGTTCCACCCCTGCATGACGTCGTCGTCGAAGCTGTGTGTCCGAGAAGCCTCCTGGCTCCAATTTTCCTATTATGTCGTTTCTTCCTATATTAAATTGAGAACAAATCAAAACATCAATTAATGACGATTAGGGTACTACCACTTCTTAACATTGTTAGGAAGAGAGGAAGGGAGGGACCACCTGGAGAGAAGAGAGAGCGAAAGAGCAGAGCAGAGGAGGGGCGATATCTTGGGTTGTGGGGGGGTGGTTCTCGCCGACAATTACGGCGGACTCATGCGCAAGCAGCGCAGCAGCACCAAAACAACAAGAATAAGGGACAGGGAAGGATGAAGGGAAGGAGTATTTCGGGTTCCCGCCTCCCGGGAGCTGATTCTTCATTCATTCATCCATCCATCCATCTATGCATGTGAGAGTGCATTGTAGGTGCGGCCATCCTGGTGGGTGTGTGGATGAAGATGGAGGGGTCATTCATTCCTTCTCCTTCTCGTACACCGAGCGGCCATTGGCATCTTGGTAGCGCCGGGGCATGCCCCCGCTCCCTCCCCCAACTCACTCGCGCCTTCTCGACCCCTTCCCTCCATCACCCCCCCAAATTGCACTTACTCCCCATGGCGGCGCTCCCATCCCCACTGCCCTTGCGTTCCCCTGGTGTTCCCTTCCCCCCTCACTCCCCTCCGTGACTGGACTGGACTGGGCTCCGGTGTTTCTGCTGTGAGAGCCAAATTGCAATGTTCGAATCCAAATTCCAGGGGGAAAATGATTCCCTTCGGTGCAGTACAATGTTAAATGAGCTGCTGCATCATCAGCAGCTCTACAGCCTTTCTTCCTTTCTTGCCTCCCCCCCCCATTTCCTCTGAGTTACATAAATGCACCTGGACAGATTTTCAAACCCTGAGGGAGGATGAATCTCACATTTTTCTAGCTTTCTTTCTTTCAGTGCAGCATTTGGCAAAGTTGTTGCACTGGGAGAATAAGGGAGTGGGGGTGGGGGGTGGTTCTTGCATTGGATTCCTTACAGTGTGGTGTGAGATTTTGGGTACCACTGTCCTGTCTTCATGTACACTTCCCATTTTTAATCACTCTTGACTTTTGACCAAAACTCTCATTCTGTGGTCTCCAATTGGACTATTCTAGCATCTTCTTCCTTTATCCTCTTACACTGCCAATATTAGAATCCATGACACATGTTTAGAGTACTTCATCTTTTCATACATGTGGTTTTTCTAAAGGATCCCCTCTCTAACATAACATTTTTTAAAACAATCCTATGACATTAGTTATAATTGGTTGAATCATAGACTATGACTTTGGTCTCCACACAGGCTTGACAAAAATTAGGTAGGGCTGAATGGTCTCAAGTTATTCATAGTTTTTTTTTAATTAAATATATATTATTATTCCACACAATTTCAAATTAAATATTTCAATCTTAACCATATGCTCAATACAACCCATGTTATGATGATTAATGATGGTGAAGTTCCTTTTTATTCTTTTTCAAGGGATGCATTTGAACCATACTTTCAACATCTTTTGTATACAAATGTAACTTACAATAATGCCAACAAAAAATAAAATAAGGGTTTTGCTCACAATCCATTGTTGTTCCCAGACCTATGCAGAGGTGAGTACAACCTCAAGTTCACTTCAGCCCTAACTTCTCACATGGACAATCATGTGCAGTTGGTTTTACACAAGCATGTCTTGAATAGCCTCGTGTTGTCAACATCAATCATGTGGGTTTTAATTCCATCAAGCAAAATCAAAAGCCTTGGTTCATGCTCCACAGATATGTTTGGGGGCAATGGACATCCTCCAGCAGAAGGAATCATATAGCAAGCATCCTTTGGTCTCTTAAATTAAATGTGGTCAATGCAATTGGACTTGTGTTGGATATGGGAGACTTAAATGGAGCAACGAAATGGATCCTTGTGTCATAGTTGCATGTAATGAGTGCCGGCTACTAATGAGATTCTTTATATCTATAAAAAGGATTCACCCTCTTAAATGAGCCCTAGATTCCTTTCTCCATTAAGAGTTTAGGGCATGGTTAACACATGAGTTTGTTGGGGCTGTGACCGATCTATCTATTGTTATTGGTTGAGAAGAAAGGATTGACTGGGGATAATTTTGTAGGTAGTACTTCTCGGAGGTCCTGCTTTTAAAAATTAAAAATTAAAATAAAAAAAATACATCTCTCAGATAGTTTTTTTTATAATATTATTATTATTTTTTAAAATTTCTATTGTGGCTTTGATTCAAATGATTGATTTTGTATTGGTGTTGCCAATGACAAGTAAAGAGTGTAGTTACTTTGTTGCAAATTCAATTTTGTTTTGTTTAGAAATATACTGGCACTTCAAGAGAGAGAATACTTGTGTATTGTTATCCCTACTGTACCAACTACATATCAGAGTAAGCTAGAAGATTTCTGTCTATGGTATTAAAGCTTTCAGATGATTTAGATACTAACATTGAGAATGAATATGTGGAAACATGCTTCAAAGTCCCTGTGGCAAAAACCCTCAATAGTGTTTACTAGGAATTTATTTCTCATGAATGTAATTTTTTTTTTTTTTTTTTTAATTTTTGGAAATTTATAAGGCCACATAGATATAGATATAAATATATATACTGCACAATGCTTGTATAGATTTTGAAAAGCTATGCTGATCACTACATAATTAACAGTTTATTGGTATTATTTTATACTATTATTATGTATATTAAAGAAGGTCTTTTATGGTGTTGTGATTTATTGAATGAGCCTACCTATCTAAATGAATTGTGCATACATTTATATACAGACATATTCTAAAAAAACCAATGGTGCATGCATTATATTAAATGAAGGAAAAGGACAGGGAAAAAGAGTGTCCCTCTGTGAGTTGTGTGTGTACCTTACTGGACAGCATCTTGTTGTCTTGCATCAGGACAAAAAGAAGTATAGGGTACTATCTATGTGGTGAAAATGGGGGGATGAATGCATGAATGAATGAAGAGAGAAAATATGGATGAGGGGAGAGAGGGGAATGAAGGAATCTACACAAGTATGTACTGTACTGTAAATGAATGAATGATACAATACTGCTGTATGTTTGCATGTTTGTTTGTAGTGGTTGTACATTGGTCTTCAGCACACATATCTCATATCTCAAGCTCCATTCCACCAGCAGGCACAGCAAAGAAAGGGCAGAAGTACTAGTTTCCTCAAAGCATGTACAAACAAAAATTGTGCAGGCCTTTTGCATGCATGGATGTGCAAATGCAATAAGAATGGCAAAGCCAAAGCCACCCTTGTATGATTGTTCTGAGAGCCCTCATCATTTGCAGTTCATTGCCAAAACTCATTGCCAAATCTTGGGGTGGGGGTTATAGGGGGTGAAACTGGGAGAAAAAAAATTGCTGCTTCTGGTATTGTCACTTCCATCTCCTCCTTGTCCCTCTCACTGCCCATGTGGAGATGATCTGCTGTGTTACTGTGTGCCTGTGTGTTGCAACAATGCGGGTGCAGTTCAAAGCACACCAGTTGTCTAATTTGCAAACAAACAACCACAGACAAACTTTGGAGGTTGTTCTAGAGGCAATGTATAGGTTGTGTCATTGTGTGATGGTTATTAACTTCTACATGGTCCCTTAGTTGCTTCAAACTCACAAATTAGTACTGTTGTTTCTCTTTTATTCAGCAAACACAAAGCACACCCATCATGTCATTATATATGTCACAGTTTAAAGAACAGTGCTGGATTTGTACAATATCATAATGATGTTAAATTTCAAGTCTACATTGAAAAGATTCTGAAGTTTTTAATTTTTGACTTAGTCTTAATTTGTAGAAATTTAGGCATCTCAATAACACAAGGGTGCTTTGCAAACTAAGGAAAGAGTGGGAGCAAGGACCCCTTTTTTTTTTTATCATCACCCTTCTGAAACATAACATTCTATCACTATTGCCATGGGATGTCACATTTGGAATAATTTGAAAGGGGATGTTGTCCCTTCAGTATGCTATTCTAGTTGCATATACTCACATATTCCCTCTCACACACTCACCCTGAGGAGTTTTAGAAATTGAATTTGAGCAGCATAGGAGGAGCTGAGTCTCCATAGACGAGCCTAATTATTAATTATAGGAGGAACTATTCTAGGTACCAGTTCCTCCTATAAGTAATAATTTGCATGAGCAACAAGTAGTTTTCTTGAAGGTTCAAAAGGCCAAAGGTTCTAAAAGGTCTTAGGAACTAGAAGCAAGTGCTCCTTTGGAATTGCTCCTTGTATTCACATGGTGCTTTTTAAGTCCAACCTCTTTGTATACACACACATTCAAACCAGCCCTATAATGCCAACTCTCATTCATGAAGTACAACTGCTTTCTTACACTTTGTGTACTGTGTCAAAAAAAAATCAATATCCTCTCTTTCTGTATTAAACATGTGGCAAAGCACAGGATAGCATGAATGATGGATTACTCTGGAACAAAACTATATCTTTTCCCACATGTACCATATTACAATTCACCATTCAGATTGTCTCACAATTTGAGGTTCCTAATCATGTGTTTACTTCAAAACACTTTGATCAGAAGCATCTCAAATACAGCATGATCCTACAAATATAGGAGAGTCCATAACATGATTCCAGTGTAGTTGAAGGCAAGTTTAGGTTGATTGTGAACTTTTTTACAACAAATAAATTGAAATTTACAACACTTACTTATATTTTACTACAGATAAAAGAATAAGAACCTTTTTGATTCTTCTGAAATTTTTGTCACTTTTTCAAATCATGTCTTTCTTTGCTATTAGAAAGTGGTGGGAGTAGTTGACAACTGATGCATCATTGGACTGATAAAAATGAGCTGAAGGAAGGTTGACAATGTCATGTTCTATGTTTGGGTGGGGGCACAAGGAGGGACCCAACATGTGAATGATGAAGAATGACATGAAGATTATGGTGGCTTTGGGACACAACCACCATCAACAAACAAAGATGCAGGCAAAAGCAATCTCAATCAGTTGGTTGGAAACAATAAAAAGAGGATGAGTTTGTCTGCTTTTTTTTAGGGTTATTTTTTTTAAGCTGCTGACTCAGCAACCAATGGGTGCAACTAATAGGGATGCTGCAACAGACAAGAAACTGAGGCTCTGGGTTGAAGGGTGAGCCCCACCAGGCCAAGGCTAGGGCCCTGACTTGTCTGCTTCCACCCTGAGGCTGACTGTCTTCTACTTCTTCTTCTCATTCTTCAAATGGGAACTAATAAAATGCATAAGAATGCCTGGGTAGCAATTCCTGTCTATGAATGACAAACAGACAATTTATATAGTTGTGGCACAGGAACCAAGCATGCCATGTACCTATGGAAAAGGTAAGGAACTTCACTTTCCAAACTTACTCTGAAGGTGGGGGAAATTTTGAAACAATTTAATTTTTAGTTGCAGAGCCAAAAACCTGAATGAAATGTAATAAAATATCTTCTGTCAACCATTGTGGGATCCTGTTCTTTAACTTCTTCATTATTTCCTTGATCTATCCATAAATCATCCAAAGTATGTGGTGGTTGTTGATATCACAGGAGTATGGATTGTGGATGATCAAAGATGGGTCTTCTGTGACCTCAACTCTTTTTAAATATCAAGTGTAAGGTGTTTATTAGCAAAAGATATTAAACCTATTGTATCTATTCCAAAGCATGTTCAATTTTATTTAGTACAAAAGGTGACCATTTTTTATATAGAAGCTTCTACAGCATTCCAGTAGTTGTAACAACAGCAACAGGCATGGGCACATGGATATGATTCCTGCTCTCTTTTCTGAATATTCTTTTCTGAAACAACCATAAACTTACATCATATTTACTTTTTGGTATTTACATTACTCTTGGGCATTCAATTCCAAAATGAGATTCCTCAACTAGCAAATGAAGAGATGACTTGTTGTATGACCCAAGATGCTGCATGCTTTGTTGCATGAAACCCTAATCAAGAGGAAAGATTGGAATGCCACCTGCAAATGGTGGTCTCAGTGAAGCGACAGCAGCAGCACCTGCCCAACTATTGAGATCAATGTTGTGATGACATGGCACTGGCTGACCTAACCCTAAAGCTGGTGGCAACAGAAACCCAATCAGGTGATGGCTCCACTTGATGGCTGCTGAGGTCATATCTCAATTAGGTTAGTGTGAGGCAAAGAGATAAGCAGAGAAAGAAAGAGAGCAAGAAAGGATTGGGTATTATAAAAAGGACAGATTGGAGTAGATGCAGAAGCTAGAAAGCTGGAAGGGAAAAAAGGGGGAAAGCAGAGTAAAGCAAGGACAAGTCATAACATAGAAGGATGTGCCTTGAATGAACATTGAGTGAGGGAGCAGGGCCATGGAACAAGTCCCCTTTTCCAAATGGTCTTTGCTACATTGGTCATGAACTCTGACTACTACAAGTACGACCACTATTGTTACTACATCCACTACTAGTACTACAACAACAACATCAACAAGAGCAGTGGGTAAGGGTGGTACCAACACCATGGGGGGGGAGATATGGGTATTTGTGTCCATGCTGCTGGGTACTCTGTTATTTGTTCCCCAGTGTCACCCTTCATTTTGCATGGGTAAATGTTCTCCTTATCATCCCCTACTCAAGTGCTGCTGGCTTTGCTTTACTCACTTCTCACTGCCCCCAAGGCTGGGTCAAATCCCACCGGCCTGGGGGGGGGAGGTGGATGGGTATTTTGTCTCATGGAGAGACAGAAGGCATAATGTGTTTGCAGATCCTCCTCCTCCTCCTCCTCCTCCTCCTATTGCCCCCCCCCCCCACCTGCTTTCCTGCTTCCTCTACTTCTGCTGCTCATCAGGAAGAAGAGGAGGAGGATGACAAAGACAAAGATGAAGACAAAGAAGATGAGACCCCCCCTTCCTCGCCTTACCCCTCTTGCTGTGTTCCCATTGGCATGCCAATTTGTCCCCCCCCCCCATGCTGCTCTTCTTTGTGTCCTTTCCCATCCAATCGTAGAAACTTGACCACCCCCTGCCCTGCCCTGCCATGTAACTGTTCCACAGTGAGCTCAGTCAAGTCAAATTTTCTTCTTCTTCCTACATGGAAAGGTGTGCCATGTGTCTTTCTACTTTCAAGCCCTATCCATCCATGCATAGTGTGTGTGATTACTATTAATATTATATATATTTGGAAAAAATAAAATGTTCAGAGTAGTCTTGGAATTTCATGTGGGATGTTGATATTATTTGGGGATCTCTATTTATAGCTATACAGTTAAATAACACTATGCCTTTTTCTTTTCTTCTTGTGAGTTTTAACTTTTAAGGCTGGTATGTTTAAATGGAACTTTAAGTTGCATTCGGAATGTATCACAACCTGAAAATGAGAATAACTTTTGGTTTATGAATGGTGTCATTTCAAGGTATGAAAATGAAATGCAGCACACTTTTGAATGGAAGAATGAAACATAAAATTATTGAAGAAAAAATGTATATAATTTTTTTTATAGTAAAAATTGTTAAAATAAATACCATTCATTTGAACAATTTTCAAACAGTTTAAAACAAATTACTGCATACTGGCTTTATACTTACAATCTACATTCATATCATCATTAATTGTAAAATTTTGTCTTACCACTGTTGACATCTCAACCACAAATTATTTATTAATTTTGTATCCACATTTGTCTTATATTTTACAATGACATTATCTTATTGTAGGTTTTGCTAGTTTTGGTGTTGTTATTTCCAATCATGCTATAGTAAAGTTTATATTTTGGGAAATAATGAAAATAATAATAATAATAATATTAATTATATTGTTATTTTGGATATAGTATTCCAATTGTGATTATTTCAAAGTTAAATTTTAGTTATTTTGGAGCTTTAATAGAGAAAATTATTAAATTAGATGTTGTTATTGTTGTTGTTATTATTATTACTATTATTTAAAATTTTGTTATATATATATATATATATATATATATATAAATTGTGTATTTTTTATTTTTATTTTTATTGCAACATCATCATATAATGTTGGAAATTTGTGCATGTTTATCAAACTTAGTGAACCACTATGCTTGTGCTCAGGATGATTAAATTTTGTATGATTAAATAGAAAGTAGATAAAAATAAATTTATTTCATATTATCTTTTAGAAAAACTTTTTAGAAGCTTCATAGATGCTCCTTTGACTTTACATGTGTTTGTAGTTGATTGATAGGTTAGAAACTTATTCAACAAGTTAAGCACATGCCACACATTTTAATAGCTTGTGAAACAAGCTAATTATGTGGTGCACACATAGAAAAACTTGCTTTATAAATTAAAGTATGTATTTTGCAAAGTCAACATCTTTTGGAGGTCTTGTAGAACATTGCCACATAGCTTTTAATTAGATTGTTTATATGGAGGCAAGAAAGAAGTCTTCTTCACTCTTATCAATACCTTTCTAGTCCCTAGTCTTATTTCAAGACTTTCTAATCTTCTTTTCTTTGGCAATAGCCATACTAATTTAAAACTATATCAATTTTGAGTGATTTTCTAATTCCTTTGAGTGACACAAGAATGTATTGAAGATTTCTTTCTTCAAGATTTATATCCTTGATAGTTTGATAAGTATACTAATTTATTATTCTTATTTTTTTAAAGAAGTAAATAGATTATTTTATTTTTATTAATATATTTTAAAGGTTGTAAATTACCTACCTTTAAAAAAATTATTTAGTTTTCTAAGACATATTTTTCCCTTAGAGAAGGTGGATTAACTCTCTTTGTGGAAAGTTTTGTTTGTTATTAGAAGTTGTGAATTACTCTCTTTTAATTTGATTCGTGAATTTATTAAATTATTTAAAATAAAAGAAAAAAATCATAGATGCTATATTTAATAAATCTAAAAATAGATTTATAATGATTACAAATCTTTACAAACTTGCCAATATTCTTAGAGTAAAAATTTCATGTACTACTAACGCCAACTATAGAAATATTAATTCCACGCTTATGGAAGAAGTTTAGAGTCTAAGTCAAGAAGTTTTGCAATTGAAAGAAGCAAGTAGATTAATTTCACAATCAAATCCAAAAAGTTTTGCTTCTATAAGTATGACAAGGACATGGATTAATATGCTTAAGAAGTTTAATGGAATAAGATCAAAATTTTGAGGATTTTTGGAACAACTCAAGCTCTACCTAATGTTGCATTCCTTCCAATGTCCTAATAGATTTATTCAAGCTGAATTCATGGATATGTTTTTATTTGGAAGTACTCTATTTTAATTTGTATCTTTGATAGAAAAAGATTCACAAGTCTTTTATGATTTGAATTAATTCTTAGAAGTGAGAATTCAAAAAATGAAAAGCATGATTGCTAAAAAAGATAATGTGTCAAAAAATAAGTTTTGTCAATTATACCAGGGACCATTCAATTGAAATCATGTACAATACTTAATAAATGGTATATACCATTGAAAATCTCTAATAGGAGCTCCTATCTTATTTGTGAAGAAAAAAGATGGATCTTTGAAAATAAGCATAGACTATCAAAGTCTCAACAAGATTGCTATCAAGAATTGGTATTTCCTATTTCTAATTTCAAGACTTTTTAATCAATTCAATCAAACAAAGATCTATATAAAAATAGACTATAAAGATCCTATAACTTCGTTCCCTATTACAAATATATATTTATTGTAATTATTATTTAGGTGTTATGAATAAGTAGAAGTAAATAAAAGTAGATTAATTTTATAATATCTTTTAGAAAAGCTTTTTAGAAGCTTCATAGATACTGCTTTGATTTTATATGTATTTATAGTTGATTGATAGGTTTAAAACTTGGTCAAGAAATTAACCACGTGCCACACATATTGGTAGCTTGTAGAATAAGCTAACTATGTGGCATCCATATAAAAAACTTAGCTTGTAAGTTAAGATACATGTTGCACAAAGTCAACACATTTTTGAGGTCCTATAGAACATTGCCAATTAACTCCTAAATAAATAGTATATATAGAAGTAAGAGTACATTCTTCTTCACTCTTGTCAATTCTCTTCTTGTTTCTAATATAGTTTCAAGAGTCTATATATATTTTTTTCTTTTAACAATAGCCATTCTATTTTTTTTAAATATACATACTTCTTTATTTTTATTTTGTCATACTTCTCTAAGAAATTCTTACATTTTTATTTGCTTTCATTGAATTCTTATTCTTGACATCTCCATCAAAAAAGAGATGAATAAAAGACTACTTTTTGAACTAGATATAAACATGTTAAATACAATGTCATGTCTTTTGGACTCACAAATGTTCCAATCGCTTTTCAACATCTCGTGAATGAAATTTTTTGTGAATTTTTTGATGATTTTGTTATCTATTATTTAGATGACATTCCAATCTATTCTAAGAATATAAAAAAATATGAATGTCATATTTGTTGTATGTTACAAAAACTTAGAGATATAAGATTATATGCCAAGATATAAAAGTGTATATTCCACAATATTTAAGTTGATTTCTTAGGATGCATTATTTCAAACAAAAGACTAATAATGTATCTAAAGAAATTCCAAAGTATTATAGATTGGAAGATTTCAAAAAGGGTAAAAATTGTGTAATGCTTTTTGAAATTTGCCAATTATTATAGGATCTTCATCAAGAATTTTTTTCAAGTTGTAGCTCTTTTAAAACATCTGACATGTAAAGTCAAACTTGAGCATAGTAAGTAAGTTGAAATAGCTTTTGAAGTCTTGAAGAAGATATTAATTTTACATTAATTTTATATCACATCAATATTTTTAAAGAATTTTTTATAAATTAGATGCATCAAATTTTTTTATAGGTGCTACTTTGTCTCAATAGAAAAAGATGACAAATTCTATTTAATAGCTTTTTATTTTAAGAACTTTTTAGCAGTTAAGCTTAACTATGAGATCTACGACAAAGAACTACTTGCAATTGTGGATTTATTTTAAGGATGGCATCATTATTTAGAAGGCTCTTCTAGCCTAGTCATCATATATATAAATCATAAGAATCTTAAGTATTTCATATCAGCATGTGTTTTGAATCATTGCTAAGCTTGTTGGAACATGTCTTTATGAAGATTTGATTTCAAGATCACTTATCAGCCTAAAAAGTAATAAGGTTTATCACTTATCTTTTTTAGATGTTCTTATTATATATCAAAAGAAAGAAATATATCTTTTAATTAACAAAGAATGATTTTTTTAAACCTAGAATATTTTTTTTCAAGCAATAAAATCAATATTGACTATTGATTCAACTTTTGTTAAGCTAATTCAATCAAGTATGTCCTCCAATCTTCTTATTTATGATATTAAGGATAATTCTTTTAAGTCTCATAATACTTTTAAATTTGAATTCAAAAATAATCTATTCTATATTGAAGGATAATTATATATTTCAAAAAATGAATCACGATTACATATTCTTCAAGCTCATCATGACTTTCAATAATTGGTTATTTTGGATACAATAAGTTTTTAAAGCTAATATCAAGAGATTTGTGGTGGCTTCATGTTAAGAATATAAATATCAAAGAAAGAAATCCTCAATATACTCTTGTGTCACTGAAAGGAATTAAAAAATCATTCAATGATGCTATAAAATTAAACTAGAATGACTATTGCTAAAAACAAGAAGAGTAGAAAATCTTGAAATAAGACTAACGACAAGAAAGGCATTGATAACAGTGAAGAAGGCTTCATTCTTTCCTCCATATATACTCTTAACTAGGGACTGCATGATGATGTCTTATAGGACCTCTAAAATATGTTGACTTTACAAGATACATATTTTAATTTATAAAAAAAGTTTTTTTTATGTGTACTACATAATTAGCTTATTCTATAAGCTATCAATACATGGTTAAATTGTTGGCTAAGTTTTTAACCTCTCAATTAACTACAAACACATATAAAATCAAATTAGCATCTATAAAGCTTCTAGGAAGTTTATTTAGAAGTTATTATGAAATTAATCTATTTTTATCTAATCATATAGGTATTTTCTAAATTTTCTATATATTTCCATGATATTATCCTTCTTTTTAGGGATAAGTTCTACGAAGAGTGGTCTTCGTATATTGAAAAAAATTCAAGATGCAACAAATTGTATTTGGAACATACTCTAATCTTTGTTCTCTTTGAAGATTGTTGATAGGTCCTCTTAGCCATCAATAGGGTCCTATAGTAGGGCAAAAAGACCAACCTATTATTTAATCATTGTTAAGGCCTTCATAACTTCCTTCAAATAAAATATTTGGAACATCGTCAGAAGTTGTTCCTTCTTCTAATAAAATCACCAAATATAGGAAGTCTCTTCCAACGTTGTGATACCAAACATGTTGTATCTTGCCATCTACTTAAAAAAGAACATGCAATTCTTGAAAATCTTCATCTCGATTTTGTTGTCTTGAAGGTTGTGACAATTGCAATGTGTCATTTGACAAGTACACAAATGAAAGCTCTTGAGTTGAATCTGCTGGTTGTTGGATCTCCATCTCTTTACTATTAAAAATATAAAAAAGCTACAAAAAAATATAAAAAGTAGAATGTTATCTTCTTTTGATCTTATTTCTTTTATAGCAAAGGTTTGCTATTTTTAATCTTAATTTGAAAAATATTGTCATGGAAAAGCTTCAACTTTCTTTCTTGTATTTTCAAGATTTTTTAGTGGCTTCCATGGGTTTTCACTAATATCATATCTACACCAATGATTAAGATATTCCAACCTATTTTGGTATCACGTTGAGTCTAAGGCTTCTTCTCCCTCAAACTCTTAATTATTATTCACTTCTATAGAAGAAGGTGGTATTTATCTTCTTTTCAAGATATTCAATGTCTTATTTGGCTCAAGAAGGGACACATTAAATACAATTGTGGATCTTCATAGACTTTGGTAAATATAATCAATAAGCAAAAAAATTGATTTTTTTACTAATAAAAAAAGGTCTGAGCTTATTATAGTCTAACTTGTCACAAAGATGAATAGTCTTAATATTGTGACAAAGTAATCATACTTTATCATCCACATTGAATTGTGGTTGTTCCTTGCGATAAGCATGTATATTAATCTTTTGTCATTCTTGAACTTCCTTTAATTGTGCTTTTATTGTTGCATGTAACTGTGACAAATGATTTGTCAAATCTTTTATTGCAGGATTAACAAATTTTGAAAAGTCAAAAGTATCAACTTGTAAATGATAACCATAATTGGCAAAAAAAGATATTTTTTGAATAGAAGAATGTATCAAATTGTATGCAAACTTTGCCAATGATAAAAAAGTTGTTCAATCATCTTGATGATAATTGATGGTACACGTTAAGTACTCCTCCAAAACATGATTCATTCATTCCGTTTGCCCATTAGTTTGAAGATGAAAAGCTAAAGAGAGCTTTATATCCATCTTTAAAATCTTGAAAAAGGTTCTCTAAAATCTTGATATAAATTGAATCCTTCTATCTAATTTAATATCTATAGGCAATTTGTGATAACGATAGATATTAATAAAAAGCTTAGCCATTTCTTCACCCTTGATAGATTTTGTACATAGTATAGAATGTGTTATTTAGTAAAATAATCTACTACCACAAATATAGAATCATAAAAATTTGAAATTGAAAGATATATAATAAAATCCATAGAAATAAAAGATCATAGTTGTTTTGGAATAGGTAAAGGCTTAAGAAGTCCATAAGATTGATAGTAAGGAGTTTAGGATCTTGAACAAATATCACATAATTATACAAAATCTTTGACTGCCTTTCACATTTGAGGTCACCAACAATCTCTTGAAATTAGCTCCAAAGTCTTGTTGTATCCAAAATATTCTACTATTAAAAATTCATGACAAGTTTGAAGAACACGTAATCGTATCCCATCTTTTAGAATGTATAATTGTATCTCAAAGTAAAGTAGGTTGTTCTTGAATTCGAATTTGGAAATATCATAAGACTTTAAAAAATTATTCTTGATATCATAAATAAGAAAATCAGAGAATATACTTGATTGAATTTTCTTGACAAACATTGAATCAAGAATCAATGTTGATTTTGTTGTTCAAAGGTGAAAATGCTCTAGCTTCAAGAAAATTATTCTTTAATGATTAAAAGATATATATATATATTTTTTTTGTATAAGATATGAACGTTTAGAAAGGACATTCAATATATCTTATTATTTTTTAAGTCAATAAGTGATCTTAAAATCAAATATTAATAAGAACATGCTCGAACAACCTTAGCAGTAATTTAAAATACGTGTGGACATGAAATACTCAAGGTTCTTGTGATTTGTAGATATAGTGACTAGATTGGAGGTGCCTTCTAAATAATGACACTATTCTTAAAGTGAATCCACAATTACAAAGAGTTCTTTATTTTAGATTTCATAATTAATCTTGGCTCTTAAAATGCTTATGGAATAAAAAACTATTGGATAAAGTTTGTGATTTGCTTCCATTTGTGATAATACTATACTTAAGGTAAAGTTTGATGCATTTATTTCTATAAAAAATGCATTGAAAAAGTCAACACAGTATAAGATTGATGCAAAAATAAATTCTTTTTTAAAAGAATCAAACAATACTTTGACTTCTTTATTCCACTCAAGTTTGTCTTTATAAGTCAAATATATAAGTAGAGTTGCAACTTGAAAAAACTTCTTGATGAAGATTCAATAGTAATTTGCAAAGTCCAAAAAGTATTATACATCCTTTATTATTTTTGAAATCTTCCAATCCATGATAATTTGGACCTTCTTCAGATCCATTATTAGTCCTTCATTAGAAATGATGTATTCTAAGAAGTCAACTTGAGTAGTACAGGATATACACTTTTTTAACTTGGCATATAATCCTACATTTTTAAGATTTTGTAATAAACAACAAACATAAATTTCATGCTCTTCTATATTCTTAGAGTAGATTAAGATGTCGTTAAAATAATAGACAATAAAATCATCAAGAAACTCACAAAAGATATCATTTATTAAATGTTGGAAAATAGTTGATATATTTGTGAGTCCAAAAGGTATGATATTATATTCAAAATATCCATACCTCATTTGAAACATAATTTTTCATTCATCTCTTTTTTTAATGCATATCAAATTATATGCTCCTCATAGATCTATTTTTATATAGATCTTTGTTTGATTTAATTGATTAAGAAGTTTTAAAATCAAAGATAAAAGATACTTATTCTTGATGGTGATCTTGTTGAGTCTTTGATAGTCTATACACATTTACAAAGATTTGTTTTTTTTTCTTCACAAATAAAATAGAAGCCCTAGCTAGAAATTTAGAATAATATATAAAATTCTTAGCCAAATTTTCATCAATGTATTCCTTAAGTATAATCAATTAATTTTGTAATAGACTATAGATTGATTCAAATGATGGTTGAGTTCTTTCTTGAAGATCGATGGAACAATCATAAGGATGATACTCTAAAAGAATATTTGTATTCTTCTTTTTAAAAACATCCTTAAAATATTGATACTTATTAGGAATATTATTTGACATCTTTCCACCATCAAAAATAGGCATAGCATATATAACAAAAGATGATCCTTCTTTTGCGGCATGTACGAAAGTTCTCACATCTATCAATAAGAATTTGGATATATTAAACTTATGTGTTTTTACTTGACTAATGGAATTTTAGATTAAATTACTAAAAAAATTAAGATTACAAGAAATCCAATTCATTTGAGGATTATATTTTTTTAATCAAGATAATTCTAAAATAATTGGATTGAATAGAGATCTTATTATATTAAATATTATTATATTATTATGATCTTTAATTGCTATAACTAAAGAAACAATCTCAAGTGTAATATCTCTAAAAGATATCAAACGACCATTTGTGACTTTTACATGTACAAAATTAGTTTTTTTTACCAATAAAATTTCTTATTTTTTGACAAAATCTTTGTCTATAAAAAAATCTAAGGCTCTTGAATATAATAAAGCTAAGTTTTTGTGATTCTTTGGCCTTAAATAAAATTCTATTTTAAAATAAGATGAGGATTGTGAAGAAAAAATAGAACCTTTATTAGGATTTATACAAGATTCCAGTCACACGGTCCCTATTGTAGCTGAAAAAACTTATTTTTTGATACCTCGTCTTCTTTGACAAGCATGCTTCTCATTTTGTAATTGTGTTGATTCTTTGGACAATGCTCTATATTATGTTTAGCTTTTCTATAATATAAGCATAAATTCTCTGAATGTCGTCAAATATTTTTATGCTTTGTGAGAGATTTAAAACTTATCATATCAATTTATGTTTATCTTATTATATTTTTTATTTTTATATTATTAGATTTATATCCTTATCCTTGTCTTTTTTGCCTGCCATAGATATCAAACCCAAGTAAAAACATAGTTTAATGGAATTTTCATTATTGATTTTTACATCTAATTTTTTTTCCATGCTAACTACCAAATCTGAAGAGACTTTCATAGATTCTTTTAGTAGAATAAAAGAATATTACCTAAGTTGGTATCTTAACAAAAATTAACTTTTATCACGCTCTATGTCTAGATCAATCATTTCTTACACATTAAAGTCAGAAATTTAGATTTGAAATGCCTGCATATACTTTGTAGTGCAACAAGAATTGTTTTTTATAAAAAATATCATCAATTCCACTTCCAAATTTTATTTTCCACTTATTTACTTTAAAATAAAATATCCTAGCAAAGAAACTGTTGGCTGTGTTCAAATCTTTGCTGTGGGTGATGTAGAAATTCCTCAAAGTGACAATTGAACACCCCCAAAGTGTTTTCATGAGCTTAGGAGCAAAATGTGCATGCATCCATTGGATGAAAAACGTTGGTAGAATCAACCAGAGCCTCAATGGATGGATGGATGGGTGGATGGATGGAAGATGTGTTCACAGCTTGCTGTGTGTTCCTCCTCCACCACAACAACAACAGGTGAGCTTGACCATTGACCTAGACAGTGACAAATCTTCTGCAGTCTGACTCATGCACCATGCCAAACCAAACCCAAAAGTGGCCATGATGGACAGACGGAGGCACAGCAGCAGCTCAGGAAAATAGAAGAAGAAGAAGAAGAAGAAGAGCTTTGGTACCCAGTGAAGCTTGGGTCACAGGACAATTTCATTGTAAGGGGATTGAACTTGGCAGCAGCAGCAGCACTCAGGCACATACAGGACAGTGGGACACAACCCCTGCCCTGCCCTGTCCAAACTCCACCAAAACCATGTGTCATAACATGGGCTAGGTCTGTTTAGCAGGCCAATAAGAAGAGGTTATAAATATAAAAGGGATATGACAGGCAGCCCATTGTAACTGGTACTACTGTTAGGTAACTGCAATTCCATGTAACAACAAAATTGATTGAATACCAAATTATCATCATCCCCCCCAACATAGATGCAACAAGGTTTATGCCATGGATGGGGGGCAGGGTGCAGTGGGGAAAGATGACAGTGAGGAAGAAGAAGTAGAATTAGAAGAAGCTCCCAGGGTGTGGCTGTGCAGAGTTGCAGGCATGGGGGTTGGTACTTGTGGATTGTGAAGGCATCTCACCTTCTACTTGTTAATGCATTTGGATGGACCCATTTGGATTGCCCTACAGAGAGTGCAAGTCTGTCTGAGAAAATCCTGCTCCTCAGTGTGACAGGGCAGGGACAGGGGAAGAGGGGAAGGGCAGGGGGGCACAATCTTGCAGCCAAGGCTTCTCTTGCAGATGCCCCATTATGAGAAGAAGCATCTTCCATCATGCGCCACACATGTCAGCCAGCACCTACACACTCTCACTCACCAGGCTCCCCCTCCCCTGCCCTCCCTAGCCAACTTAAGAGGACAACCAAGGTGAGGTGCCTCTGCTACTGCCTCTTACTCCTCACTCATGCTATTCTTCTTCTTCTTCACCTTCTTCTTCTTCTTCATCTCCTCCTCCTCCTGCTTCTCAGACTTTGGCTTATTAAGCTCTGTCCTTGTAGCACAGCAGATCTTCTACCTTTTTTCCTTCTAGCCTGTGTGCCTGCCTGCCTGCCCCAGTCAACAGACTTGCATTGCAGTCAGTCTTGGGCTTGGAATCCTCCCTTGGACTGTGACTACCCTGCCCAACCCTGCCCAACCCTATCCTGCCCAGGAACACCAGAGTTTGACTTGTGGAAGGCAGATCAACAACTATCCTCCCCTGGCTGGCATTTGTAGAAGATGAACTGTCTTCTGCAAAGCTCTCTGTTGTCCAGATTTTTGACTTTCTTTGGGGCAACTGTGTCCTCACCACTGGAAGGCAGACCAGTTTCAAAAATTTAAAATTAAAATCATGCTTCACTCAAGGACATGATGTGTGATTTGCTATGGCACCAGTGGAGCTGACACTGGCCCCATTGGAAACAATATCAATCAGACTAGGATTGGGGTTGAGCCTATCGGGGGAAAGGATTGTTGTATTTCTTCACATGAGTGGAGATCTGATTTGTTTGAATTGTTGTAACTTGGTGGCAGGAAAGGAAAGAAAGCACTACCCAGCAGGATGAAATGATGCAGTGGAGGCACAGCCCTTCCTTAGCACCACCATCACTAGACACATCCTGCCCAGCTTCATTATTGGAACAACATTCTCACCCACTGTATTAGAAGAAGGCATGCAATCACATCTAATAAGGAGTAATACAATTTTGGTTTGTACAAGTCTAGCTGAGATGGAGATGGTTAGCAGTTCTATAAGAAATGGAAACAAAAATTAGAAGCATGTTGGTTGCCTCATTGTATCTGTAAAAAATCAGTGCAGGGGCAGTCGCAGGCTCCCAGTCTAAGGGTCAATGGGGGGAGGGGTAGCACTGGGGCCACCATAACCATAAACAACCTAGGTTGATCTGCAAAGATATGCTCAGAGATATACAGCAGCTCCAGCTCTAAGCAGTTTTGGCATCCCCCAAGCTACCAAAGCTTTGCCAAATGATATTATTGCTCTGGTGGTGGTGGTAGTGGTGAGTGATCTTACAGCCACATTTGTACAGAGCACCCAAAGCCAATCTTTAAGAAATGAGTCTTCTTGCTATCTAACCTTGGTGACTCTGAAGTCCACTTGTATTCCTCAATCTTGTGCAATAACCCACCTTGCTTGTGAGCAGAATAATTGGCCATTGTTTTGTATGTAACTTTCTTTAACAAGATTATCATGGTTGGCCTGAAGTAGATGGCAAGGAACTGAAGCCTTTACTTCTCCCTAGTACAAGATGACACAACAGCTGATTATTGCATCTATAAGAAAAAAAAGTGTTCTACAAAGAAGTCTCTACATCAAATAGGGCTTAATGCAACAGGGCACAAATTTTTGATTAATTGAATTTGTATACTTGATGAAGGTCCATACAATTGAGAGTTGGTGACCAATACAAAGCCTCTCTAATAATATGGTCAAACTCTTTTTTCAAACCTCATTAAATGCAAAATACTAGTGAACAGAGGCAGGGGGGGAGGTATATTCTCTAATAACTTTGTGAAAAAAATTATAATCAATTTTTCGTGAATTAAAATCTTTGTTTGGACAAAGGAATCGTGGAGAAATTTTATAACTAATATCTGTTTGTAAAAACTGTTTATTGGACTGTGACTTCGAGTTCTATCTTAATCATTAATTCAAAGGAGAGATTTTTTTTCAAACATTGGAGAAAGATCTTTCCTTTGAATTAGAGATACACATATTTGCAGTGGGTTCTCTTGAATTAGAGTAGAGAAATGGAAAATCAGTACTTGCACCCAAAAATAAAACAAAATAAAACAAAACAAAACAAAACAGACAAAGTAATTTGCATGTATAAGTGAAATTGAATACAGAGAGGCCATACTTGAAGTCCCATGCAAGAACATGCATATCCGTGCTATTGAAACAAACATCAAACAAAGGCAATGTTGGTTTTGAGTGCATTAATGCCAATTGTAATTTCTTGTGTGTGAATGTGCATATATATATATATATATATATTCTGTTTCATGTGCATATTACTAAAAACAAGTAAGGACATTCCAAAGTTGTTGGTACTAGGTAATGTGCTTTGGCAGTATTATGAATTCCTGAGGAAGCCATACAATCAGGTGTTGATAATCAGAGGCACAAAGCTCAAGAGGATTTCCTTTTTCCTTTTTTCATTTTTTTCCCCCTTTTGTTTTACTTTGTTCCCCTGCTGTGTCTTCACAAAGTGAATTGCTGGAGAAGAAATACAGCTGTGGAAATGTCCTGTATGCAGAGTACATGGCACTGACATTGAAGCTGTTCATAATAAGATCAAGTGGAATCTATGATGCATTCTGCTGGAAAAGCATAAAAACCACTTGAACACATCCCAAACCTACACAGCAAATGAAGAATGACACTGAAGTTTGATGAAGTGCCATGCACAACTACCAAAGCCCTTATTCAAGCCAGATGATCCACACACACAATTGGCATTCAATAGGGGGAGAGCGGCAGCAGGAGGTAGAGGTCCTGTACCCCACAAGAAGGAAGTTCTTACTCACTTGGCTCAGAGCCAAATTTCCACAATCATGTTGCCCTATTAACTTTAGCTATCCCCAAGTTGACAAACTTGATGGGGAGGGGAGTCAAAGGGCTTTCTGATGGATTGTCACAGTGAGTGATTGGAGCATGGGAGTTATGAACACAAAAGCTGAGGCACTGCAGGGTCAGTTGGGGCTTTGGCTCTGAGCAAGACCAACCAGGAGCCCTTGCTCTCTTCCCTTACTCTTTTCTGTCCCAGACCAGCAAGCTTCATCCTCTTGTCCCATGCTCTTGTTCACCACAAAGCAAGGTAGGTAAACTCTAATTGCAGCAATGTCTAAGGCATGCTTCCACCCACACACAGCCAATACTGGAAGAGATTTGGGAAAACTGTGCATGTTGGTCATTGTAGAAAACATAATTCAATGACCAAAATATACAAAATTCAAAAGCAGAAGACCATTACACTTGCCTCCTGTATTAGTAGGTGGCCAAAAGTCATTAGACTGGATATGAAAAATATTATTGTTTACAGAGCCTAATTTTGTCTCAAATGTAACATGGAAAAGAAAGAAAACAATGAAGAAGGTGATGAGACTAGCAAGAGAGTCCTTGGCCAGCAGGTTCTACAGTAGCTTTGCTGCAATGCTGTCCTAGTTGACGGAAATCAAACTTTGTAGATTTCATTCCTCTGACAAAGGTGGAAGAAAAATCTGTCATGAGTGAGTAATAAGTCATTAGCTTGTGTGAAGGTTAAGGAAGTAGTTAACTTAACCTAAACAGAGAGGGAATGCAATTATGTGTGAGTTCAAGGTCAAACCCTTGCCCCTCCAACATGACAGGGAAGAGTCACAAATTGGGGCCAGCTGCATTTATGTGGGAGACTGCACAACCCAATGGCCAAGTATTTTGACTGGCGGTTTGATCCTCCTCTGACCACTTTCCATTTAATTGGCTGCAGTTGTGGTACAACCAAAGTGCTTGAAAGAGCCAAACTACAAGTGTGCAGCTTATCTTATCACAAATCCTAAGCTGCTGTGTTTAATGTTCCCCAATGGATTCATCTGTTCACTGCAGCTCTAGCATCACCTCAGAATCCATCTTTGCAAGCAAACATGAGTTGATCACCCCTCACACACTTTTCTACACACATGTAAAATCTTCTCAGGCTTGGCTTTAAGATAGGACAAGACTCTACTGTCACAAGTTCTGAGAATGTTGTTCATTTCAAAAAATACTAAAATATGGATCAAAATATCAAAGGGAAGTCATGCATTACCCTTCCCAAGTGCAAACATTGATCTTCTGGGCTTTCTGTATTGACAACATATTCTTTGCACTTGACACTAGATGTAGTAAAACTAAAGTATTGCAAAAGTAAAATCATATATCTGACCAAATGCATACATATCAATGTATGTATACATCTTAAGAATAGAGTCTGCTCAAGTTGGAGTATTACTCCAAAGCACATGAAGAAAGAAAGGATAAGATGACAGAAAGAAGAGAATAAAATGAAAGCAGTGACTGTGACCCCCAACAAATAAAGTCAGACTAGATTGTACTCTTTTTCTCATTTAACACTGACCAACACAGCCCCTAGACACCAGCATTTTAAGCCAAAGGATAAATATTCCACTTGAAAGCATGTACCTTAAAGTTCATGACACTAATACATGGACATTAGAGAAGATAGTCATTACTCTAGTATATCTTTCTCATCAGATGTTTGTTGGCATTAATATGTATGCAGTGTATATGATGATTCATTTACGCAATATCTAGGTTAGGTGCAGTCAAAAGCAATGGTATTTTGCATTAAAACTCTACAGACATTTAAGAACCTAGAAGAAATCAAAAGCAATCTAACATACATCTGAGGTTACTGGAGTGCAGGGAGGAAGGTTGGATGTGAACATTGTGAAGCCACCACCTGAAGCACTGACATTGCACTTTTATGATTCGCACCATTAAGGTAAAGAAGAAGTTAACTAACATGTGCACAAACCATTTTATTGTTATCATCAAACAACAACCTAAATAATCATCTAAAAAATGAGGAGAAGCAATATAAGAGAGAATATTTGTATATAAAAGATTCAAAAAGCTGTATAGTAATGCCAAAGATTATGAAGATGTAAATCCATATCAACTGGGAGTTATGTGGCTTGCACCCACATGAATTGGGTCATAAGGCTCTTAACCTTGCAGTTTAAAGTAACATAGACACTGCACTGGTCCCAGCTATAAGGAGTGAAGGTCATGCTTGGTGCTGTATGCCTATGTTGCCAAGCACTGCATAAGTTTGGGCCTGCTACACAACAGTGATGTGGCACAAACCACTATTTATTAAATTCTACAGAGGTGGTGAAGTGCTGTGTGGGATAACTTTGCAAGGGGTCTTTTGGCCAAACTGCAAAGAATTGCCATAGAATTGTGATCCTTGCAGCAATTCTAATGCAAATATGGTAAAAATCTAATGAACAAAACAAGTGTCAAGTGCAGTAATTATAATTTTCTATATGCCTTGAAATTGCTGGCTTTTCTTTCTTTGATGGCAAGCTTGTCATAAACCATAGTTGCTTATATTTTCATAGTAATAAGTATATTATGACACTCACACATTAAAACTAGTTTAAAAAGAATTGCCATTTTTTTATAATTAAGTAAAAATAAAAAGAACAGAAAGAGATTTCCCACAAATTGTTAGAGATCTTATGATGATCATGGAATTTTGGTTCATCTCACACATGTTCATGATACAATCATGTAAAAAAGATGATAAGGGTCTTTATCCTCAAAAAAGAAGACAAGATGTTACAAATTCTAAAGCTTGTAATTGGTTGAAGTTGAGAGGTTTTATTACTAATGAAAACTAGAAAAGCCCTGTGATGAACTTGGGGTGCCAACTAGCTAAGTGAAATGTTGCAGGAATCTTCCTTTCTGATCAGAACCACTTCAATGTGAATTGTACCATAAATACAATCCAAACACCTTGAAAATCCTTGCACAGCATGTGCAAATACTGTGTGCTGTTCAAATGTGCCACCCATGTTGAGTTTTTTGTGACTGGAATCCTAGTTAACTCCTGTTCTCCATGTGCAGAGCAGTGATAAGCTTCTTCTTTCATTTCCAGTTACAACAATGTGCCTGACCGGTTCATGCATATTCATTGTCCCTCCATGTTTACAAGTGTGTGTCATCACACAACCATTGCCTTTCACAGAACACCCTTTTTTCCATAACTTCAAACTGAGATCCAAAAAAGAAAGAGCAAGAGGCACCATCCTCTGACCCAAGCCTAGTAGACTATTTGGAAGTTCCCAGAAGCTCCAAGGCAACCGGATCTCCATAGCCTGTACTCAAGCACATCAGGTTGACTACAAGCCCAGAATGCTCTGCTTTTGCACAGAGGCACAGAACAGAGATGAGGAGGTAAGGGGAAGGGGAAGGTGATGACAACAGTAAGAAACATTGCTGCCAACGCCTCCAGAGCTGGTCCAAGCCAAGCCAAGCCAGGGAACAAGGGACATTCCATGCTCTTCTGTTGTTGTTGTGGAGGTGCTGCCTCTGCAGTAGTGAATCAGATCCCCCCCCCCCCATCCTCCTCTTGCAATAGTGATTGCTCACCTAACTCATAACCCATTGAAAATACACATATACCTGGTCACTCACCCTAACTCAAAACCCATTGAAAATACACATATACCTGGTCACTCACCCTAACTCAAAACCCATTGAAAATACACATATACCTGGTCACTCACCCTAACTCATAACCCTTTGAAAATACACATATACCTGGTCACTCACCCTAACTCATAACCCTTTGAAAATACACATATACCTGGTCACTCTTTCAAACTTGATATGCATGTGACAGATGGATGGATGGCTCCATTCTCACTCAACACCATAACCATCTCCAGAAAATATCCCATTCTGATGGGTAAACTCTTGTTGTCTCCAGTGCCAACCTTATTGATGGATATGTGGGAGACTGAGATAATCAACTCCAAGCTACAACTGTAATGTGAATTGTGGAACTTAACAACACTGTGCTGAAGGATCTGGACATTGAGCCTGCAGAATGAATCCTAGGAATGCATTATTTTTTAAAATTGTTTTGTTGATTTTGTTGGGAATCTACAAAGATTGTAAACAGGAGCTTAAAAACTCATCTAGTCTCTCACATCTTTTTGTGCAAGAGCTGAGTTGTAATTACAATATTGCTGCAAGTGACTTCATTCATTTGTAAAAACTGAAATATGGCCAGTTTTATGAATGTATGCTTCTTTGGAAATGAAAGAAGAGGAACATTTTATTTCAAATCCATTGTAAGAATACTATACTTCACAAGTTGTAAAAAGTTGTTATTAGGGGATAATTGAACTAGGCTGGTTACATTCTAAGACAAAAGAAAAGGACTTGTTTAAGAACATCAATAGTCTACTATATATATATATATATATATATATGAATAACCAGGTTCACAAGATGGTTAACTTTGTTTAATTATCAAAACTTAATGGTCTACATTTATATAAATTTCATATTTTACAATAATAATGTAATTTTTAAAACATGCTTATAGATACAGATGTTTGTATGTGCATACATACACATGCTTGTAGCACTTTGATTTAAGTATTAATTGAGCAAAAAATAGGAACTTCATTTAAGAAATGTAAAGAAGACACTATGCTAGTATTCACTGTATGTGCACATTGATGTGTGTAAGTAAAAAAACAATAGCAACAATTTAAGCACAAATCAGATCCAACTCAAGCAATTGGATTTCAGATCTTTTAGAAAATTTTAGTATAATTTCAAACTAACTGAATATATATATATATATATATATAGATAATTTTACTTCAAAGAACATCTTAGTTTTCCATGGTTTTCAATTAAGTCTTTCTACTTTTTGTGTATGTTTGTTAGTTTCTACTCTTTCTTTTTTCTTTTTTCTTTTTTCTTTTTTCCTCTTTTATCATGGAAAAGTGACACATGGGTAAGTAGGTATGTACTGTATATGAAGATAAGGGGGTAACAAGAATGAAGTCATGTTTTGGAGTCTTTGTTCCCATACAATCAAAGGGTGGGAATGGGATGGGTACATGTATTACTTTAATTTAAATTAATTTTTTCTTTGTTGTTTAATACTATTGTTTTGATTTTGACTCAGAGCAAGTTCTGGAACAGAATCTCTTTTGCCAAGGAGTGGCAGGGCAATCATGCATGCTGGCCACTATTGAAGGGAGGCAGGCAGAGGAGGGGAGGGGAGCCAATAGCAGTGGTGCAGCATCATACTACTGCAGAGGAGCCCCCTTGGCACAAGGAAACACCCCCCTCCTTTTTGCTTGATGTCTGAGCTTTCAGACAGACACACATTAGGATTTGGAAGTGTGGGAGCTGGAAACACGGAGAAGTCTCTCTCTCTCTCATGTGTGTATTTCTGTTGGGTGCCCAGCCCCAAGTCCATTGTAGTAGGTAGGCCTCTGCAATAGGGCCATGGATTTTATTCATTTGGTGTTTGTTGCAGAGAGTTTCCATGTGGTGAGGAATATATCTATATTTACAACATTAATGTAAAACCAGGGGATGACTATAGACTGACTGTAAAATGGGGAAGCTGGTCAGTTAGAGATAATTAATACAATATTAATAATAATATAGATAGACATTTGGAGAGAAGTTTGAGTGAGTGAGGGGTGTGGTTTGGGGAGGGTTGTTCCATGGAGAAAAGGAGAAATGGTCGCAGAGGCCCCCCTTCCCTTCCCTTTCTCTGCCACACTCGCGTGAATTAGGGGGCAATCCAGAGAGAGAGGGGGGGAGGGGGCGGCAACCTCACAGGGGGACTCACTCACGGGCGGGAACATCCAAACCCTATATATTATGGATGAATGAATTAGTTTCGTCCGCCCCGAATGAGGAAGCATATCTTCTTCTTCCCCTGGACCAGGTCGCAGCGACCGCAGCCGTCGATGGAAAGCATTTTCGCAGGAGAAACGGCCAACTGGGCTCTCTGTCGCATCTCAGACATCGGGAGGGGGGAGGAACGGGACGCCTCACACGGGAACAGGTCGTGGAGGATACTTGTGCCATACTATTGAGGGGTGGTTTTGAATGATTCAATAGGCCGGGTCCAGCCTTAAATGCCCAGATTTTTGGGGGCTGGAAGGGGAATTCTTCAACTGACCCGTGAAAAGAGCAGTTTAATGGATTGCCTCACATTGCTGGTCGGTTGCTTTATGGGAGCATGTGGACAAGCGCTAACCCTAAATAGGACCCCTTGTGTGTTGATTCCAACCAGACGGTGGTGGCTGGTGAAAGAAAAGGATCCAGTCAGTCAGTCAGTCAGTCACAGAGTCAGTCACTCACTCGCCTTCCGTTTGCCCCCATTTCTCCCTTCTTTTAGGGGAGGAAGGGAGGGAACCATGCTTCACTTTCCTTTCCTTCGCTCGCCGTTCATTTGGAGATTGGCCCGGCGAATTGGGTGGGAAGCGGCTTTCTGACCTAATTCCATCCCATTTGTTGTTGTTCTAGGCTCTTCTCAGTCCCATCTTCGCTTTCAGGATAGAAAGTGGGTTCCCTTGCCTTGTCTTGCCTTGTCTTGCCTTGCCTGGCTTAGCTTAGCCCCCCCCCCCCCCCACTGATGTGTGGGTGGAGGGCCCCGTTGGACCTAGCCCTCGCCCCTTCCCCTCCTCATTCCCGTTCTCCTTCCCCTTCCCATTTGTCCCGCCTTGCTACTTATCCTCTCCCCCTTATCAATAAATATTTGGGGCTTTCATACTGGTTGTCGCTCGTTCTGGCTTACCAATTGGGTGGGAAATGGTTGCACAATTTAAATCTGGTTGATACATCAAGTTGGCAATGCCATTAATGTTTGTTGGCAACCTTCCATGCAAAATTGTTTGAAGTTCTCAAATCGGATTTGGAATTTTAAAATGCTACTGACTAATACTCCACATTACTGGTAATATTTTTTGAATTTTGTTATAATGCTATTGATTTTTATGGTGAACAATATTTCTATAATTGTACTAGACAACATTGAACATGCTTCCACATATTAATGAAAACTCTTTAAAGGGAATAACAATTTTGCTACAAAGGATTTTTTTTTCCCAGTATGTTTTTTTTTGAAGAATAGTTTGCAATAAACATAGATTCCAGAATACTAGTATGTTTGTGCAGAATTCTGTGCTTGAAGCCCTACTTTCCTTCTAGAAGCCCATGTTAAACCAACTCACAATTTATTACTGTAAATGATAAAGTTGGGTACAAAATAGAGTGCTCACTTATTCAAAATGACTAAATATTGAGAATTCCCAATTTCTTTCAAAAACCTCAAATTTTTAAACATAGTTCTACAAGTAATGTATGCATGCTCATCACAATGATGCAAAGTTAAAAATTAAGGTGATATTCGTTAATATGTCTTGCAAGAAAAAAAATAAAAATAGAATGGTATTCCATCAAAAAAAAGATTGAGGGTCACCAAGAAAATAAAAACTGAAAATAAACAAGTATATCACAATTTAAATCCCAAAATATTTGAATATTTCAGCATTGGACGTTTCTGTAAAAGAATTAATTAGTTATGCTTGTATGGCTTCTTATCCTTACTATTGTGACTATCTTTTGAACACTGTTTCAAATTAATACAACGGATAAAACAATTCTTCCACGGAGTTCAAATTTGCACGAAGTAGAATGTATGTTTTCATCTTGTTCTCATGTGATTTTCGTTTTGATATCTTCATGAATACAAGGAAAAATCAGTATTTTAAGAGATGATTCAAGTCTTTGTTATGATTAAAAAATGTATAATCATAATTACTTTAGTATATTTGATGTTAACATTTTTTTATTTATTTCTTTACTCATGTTATAGACAATATTTCCATTTATTTGAGTATAGCATACCAAGTATTAATTATTGATTGATAAACTGAAATAGAGTTTTACTTGCATTCAACCTGATAATTTTTCATTCGCTTTCAATTAAGTAGTAAAATAACATTAGAGGTTTGTTTATGATTTTTTGATAATCTATAAAAAAGTGATGTAGCATTTTCTTTTACATACATCTATAAATAAAAACAAAAATAAACAACTTTGATCACTGACTTTAATGCTTAATGCTTTGTACTTCAGACAACAACCAGAGCTTTCAAAAATTGTTGCAAGATTTTCCTTAGTACAGATTTTATTCCAAAGCCTGTGACCATGAGAATGTTTGGTTACAGTTCATAATCCTTTGTGGCATTGGATCTACATTGAGGAACCCTGAAAAGCAACATCAAAACAAAGCATGATTGTGTTGTGATTTGTGCTTCAGGAGGTGGGTTTTGTCCACATTCCAACTAACTCACACCTACACACACACTATCTTAACCAAGTTCCCTCTTCAATCTGGCTTCTGAATCAAACTCTCCCAAAGCACTCAGCACCAGTGTAGACCACAAGCCTTACATCTTCACACATGCTGCAGGATAGAATCACCACACATTAATGGAGCTGCTGCATACTTGGAGGCCATTACAATGGAGGATTAGTTACTAGTTGCTAAAGCTCACAGTTGTCCACTACTCTAATCAGAGGAAGGGGCTTCCTGCACACAGTAGTTTGTACATGGCTTCTGGACTGCAACAGGAGAAACAGCAGCTCACATTTGTGCCTTCATCCACTGAATCATATATCACCCTGCATCTTTGACTGAAGACCCTCACAAGGGCAGCAAGAATATGGAGAGGCAACAGGCAGCAAGTTTTCTTCATGGCTTACATGTGGCCAGGTGAGTGGGTAGGTAGGTGGATGAATCAGGGACAGAGCCTCATCAACTCCTTGGTGTCAAAGTTATGTATAATGGCAATCAAATAAGTACACATGGACACCCACTCCATCGTATCATGTTGTTGTAAATTCCTTGTCTCAGACCAAGCTCACCCATTTTGATTGTATGATGTGTGCCAATGGGAGTACAGATAGTGAATCTAAGCCTCTAATTTTGATATAAATGTAATTTCAGATCCCACTCATGTCAGTGAGGGTATGGGACGGAATAGCTCAATCCCATGGAATTCACTATATACATCACAAACATGCTAAGGGGTTCTAAAGAAATATCCATAGACAAACAGATTTAACACAGTGCTTTGAAAAGGACAGTGGATATGTACTGCCTGAATTTGAGTGTACATTGCTTTGGAAGATGTTTGAGCATTGGATTGTGATTAACCAATCATATGCTGAAGCCTTCACATCAAAATGTTAAATTTGTCTATTTAAATGAAGATCAGTGCAAACCTATTGTGCACTAATGTGCCGAGAAGTTTTGCTGGTTGAAATTCAAGGAAAAAGAAAAAGAAATCTTATTTTTGGAATATTATTTTTTAATCATGGATTAAACAAATGAACTCATCCTACTAATTAACCCAATCAAAACAAAACAAAACAAAACAACACATTGCATTACATCTATCAAGGGATATCAAAGCTCTTTTGACTTGGACATCCATGTAGATCAACAATTTCTGAAAATTTTATCAATGAATACTTGAAAATCAAATGCCAGTGATTTGCTAGAAAACAAACACAAGTTACAAGTAATTTGACTGGATTTTCCAGTTCAATATGTGAGACCATGCCCCATATGTGTAAAGTGAAGTTTATAGCATCACAAGAATTTGATCGGTCATGAATTTTATCTGAAGGTAACCTAGAAAAATATTGTCACTCAAAAACTTCTCCGTATTCGAAATTTGATTTGTTGGATACCAGGTCCTTTTGCAGTAAGACTCCGGATTTAGCACTGGCGCAAACAGTGTCCACTGTTTGGGATGGTTTGTCAAGGAATAAAACACTAATAGGCAACAGGAAATTGACCTCTTCCCATTGGAAAGGCAGGACAGAGAGCCCGAGGGGCGGGTAACTCAAGGTTTCTGTGCAAGCGGTGATTTTTTTCCGGATGTTAATTTTGCAAGGAATCCTGGCAGCAACAGCAGTGCTGTGCCCAGAGTAGAGAGAGAGAGCGAGAGAGAGACAGACACGGGGGGAGAGAGAAAGTGTGAGCGATGAGACCAGACTAGACCAGACGAAACTGGTCTCCTGCTACGGTTTCCTTGCTGAGCGAGTCGCCGTCGTCGTCATCGTCGTCGTTGCAGCAGCAGCAGCAGCGCCAGTTTCGCAGACTAGTGGAGGTGATGTCGTCCAGCCCAGAAGGAGTGTGATCCCAGCCCTCGCACCACAAGCCCGTTGCTATGCATTTCCATTCTCTTCTTCTATGCTTATCGTCGTTAATCGCACCATCCCCATCCCCAATCCCCAATCCTCAATCCCTATCGTGTGTGTCCTTTTCTACCTGCAACGACGCTAATAGGGGTATATGTCAGGTCGGGCCTGCACAGCCTGCTTGGGGAGAGCTGCTACCTTTCTTTTCTTCCTAGCACTCCATTTAACTAGTGCCACTCGCTGTGATAGCTCGGGAGTTTCTTGCTCATCAGGATTCGACCCTAAGGATTTTGGGTTCATCGCTAGTGGGTTCCTGCAGTATTAAGGACTGGCGGTAGAGTGCGGAAAAATCAACCAGATCTTGTTACCATTTTTTCAGTAGCGCAGCTGGGTTTTGCAGGAGAGGTTGTCATCATATATGAGCGATGTGTCCTAATGAGAACTTCGATCTAGACTTGCACTGGGCTTCGTCATCTGTGGGACCATCTTGTGATAATTAAAGGCTTCGGCGACCCATGCAGCTGGCGGAAGAGGCTCGTCCGTTTCCAAGAGTCTTACCCTCATAGCGGTGCCTCAAACTGCTTGAACTCGTTCCTCATGCTGTAATTCAGGTAGCTGATCCTTCGAGCGCTTCCTTCTCAGCGCGCGGAAAGCACTGATAGCCAACCTGCAGGACCGTCCGTTGACATTAGCAGAAAGCCGGGGTCGCTATCAGCGTGTGATCCTTCGTGTAGATGCTCAATCGCTAGAAAGTCGTCAAGGTATCGTCACTGACGACGCGTATGGGTCCTGCGGGTTTGGATAGGCGAGAACCACCGGGCATGGAGAGTTGTAGATGCACTGGGGTTGCTCTTATGGTACCTTCTACCTGAAACCAACCCCTTTGGTCGCTTCATTTCGAGCGCATGAGTGGAAACACAAAAGTACGACAGGACTCCGTTGAGTAGTGCAAATGACTGTCTACGTTCTTACCGGTCGAAGGTTATTCTTTGTCATCAGTTAGGAGCTCAACACACCGACGGGGGTCCAGGCAGTTGCATTTCGGTGAGGAGATGTTTGTCGAGAAGAGAACGCAAGGGACAATGATGGAGATACAGTGACAACTGTTGTCAGAAGTCATCATCAAACCTCAGTGAGTACCGTTATGATCCAGAAAATGATGCTGGGATCTGAGGCCACGGGCTGCGGCTGTTAGGCGTTCATAGGAGCTTCCAGTACATGGTTTCAAACCGTAAAGATAGATTCTAGTGTAAACAAGACGAGAAGCAGCATCATCATCGCTACTTCTGTGCACGAATACCGATTCGTTCAGAATTTGCGGATATCTCTCGTGTCTGCGACGCTGAAGGCTGTAGGCATTGCTATTGATCTTTGCGTAAACCCAAGAAGAGGGGTGTGAGGGGCAATTATAGGAGGAGTCGCGCTCTCTACTTGCTCATTCTTGGCTCAAACACGTGTGAAGATCCAGAAGGAAGGGTTCGTAGGTTAGCTCATGGAAACCGATACAACGTTAAGGAAATGATGCACGTGAAGGATCTGGTCAGCATGGGAATTGGTTTTGCTGGGTTTTGACGCACATCACACCATGTAGTGAAAGCCAGCTTGGCTTCCACGAACACAAATTTCACCACAGGCTCACCGTTGCCCGTAGTGCTCCTCAAACTTTAACCAACTTGCTGAAACAGCTGCGGGGACAACGACGATATCCTCATTAATCAAGCATTCGCATTTCCAACCCTTAACTCCGTGAACTTGCAGGATACAAACTAGCATAAACCGAATGCAAGATACTCATAGATTGCGACCGGAGGAGTGGGGAGGGGGAGGGGGACTTGACGTGCAATTTTTGCAGTTGTAACCTGACGGTGTCCCTGACAGTTTCAGAGTGAAGGGATATTTATGAAGTCTATGAACCACTGGCTCAGGTTTTCTCCTCAATTCCCTCCTTTGGCCCTTGACACAGTGAAGCAGCAAGCTGACCCCATCAGCTACCAGCCTCGCAGTACCAACAGTCTCATACTATCAAGTATGTCGCAAAACCATAGTAATAACATAGGCGGCTTTCAAAACTCGGCGAATAGTTGTTACAATCCTCTTCGTAGCGGCGGCGATGGCGACAACTCAAATTCTGCTCAAGGGCTGGAGATGATGCGGTCCGATGGATCCCTTTGCATCATGGAGGCCCTCACTAGGTCGCACAGTGCAGGTAAGAATGTCGACTTTTCTGACCCTTCACCTCAACATCATGCTGATTCTGCTTCACCAGCAGAATGCGTCTATCAAAACCATTAGTTTCATCGAATTTCTCTAGTACTCAAAATTGACAGCTG
The DNA here is from genome assembly GCF_059467195.1 of Physcomitrium patens. Taxonomy (NCBI): domain Eukaryota; kingdom Viridiplantae; phylum Streptophyta; class Bryopsida; order Funariales; family Funariaceae; genus Physcomitrium; species Physcomitrium patens. The sequence continues at coordinate 16,389,959 of NC_143424.1, read as the reverse complement.
ATGATTAGCTCAGCATGTGCTGCCTTAAGACCAAGTCTAGGCCCGTGATCAGATAACTGCTGGCTTTTGAGTCGACATTGAACGTTCACAGTTCAACAGTGCTCTCCACACCCACGTAGAGATGGGACGAGGTGGCCGTGATTGTGACGAGAACCAGTCTCCTATGTAGACATCGCTAGTGGCGCACTGCATGCCAGTAATCGTAGGACTCCTTGATTCAGCCCAGTCTCCTTTGGCTGGAACCTCTGGTCTTCTCTTTTCTAGCAAAGGTGCATGTAATTCTATCCCACTGTCCAAGTAACAGAAATAAAAGCTTCACATATATATATATATATATATATATATACATGAAACTTGAATTCCTAGATTACATGTTCCTTCTCAAAAGAAAGCTTTACCATATGTCGCGTCGGCCAAGCATGTTGGGGTCAACCATAACAATAATCACTCGTTCACCTGACTCTGCAGTTCACCCTAGAATATGCTTAGGCCATGCTTTGTAGCTAGCTTTCTTGACTCTACATTCTGATCATAGATTCCGCGAGGAGACGCTTTACATGCGTTGCTAACTGACAGATAACTTGCTTCGTAGGCAAATCTGATAGTTCGCTCATTACCAACTTACTCCTCAGACGTTTCAAGAGCGAAAAGACCTTTTCCATTTGTGCATTAAAGTGTTGACATAGTAAACGTTAGGATCGTTGAACATTCAATGCACAAAATGAAAAGTAAACATCCAACCCAGTATGTCAAGAGCATCCAACTGTTCCTCCTCGAAGACAATTTCAATGCTGAAAACCTCAGTGACGCTAGCTATGACCACGAGTTTAGAACTCCTCTCCTATTTACATCTTCACAAATCTGAGATGTTTGCTTTCAGTGCCACCTTCAGCAAGTTAGGCTCATGATTCATAAGGTGTTACTAACGACGGCTGATCAATCCATAGTTTCATCAAGTCAATTGTTCGGCTCCAAATTATGCACGGGTCTATCCTTGCGTGCGCTAGTCTGTGCTAGTGTTAAAGATGCTCTACATCGTTCATTTGCATCCAATCCAGGTGGACATGTCGCGAAGACTGCCTCTGAGGATTATGATGCCGTAGAGACCTTCTGGTGCTAATCCTTCCCAGTTCTCTACAGTCATTTAAAAGTAATCCCAAACGATAGGTTTCACTTCGGATAAATTGCTCCCTGCGCACTTAAGCTTCCTCGGCATAATTAAAGTCATAATCCTGGACTTCTCAGCCTTGTAGGCATGCGTCAGGATTCGTACCAGTCCAACTTGTTCAGGAGTCCAGGTCAAGGATGTTGTCGTCCTCCAAGTGTCACGATTTTACTTGAAAGTGCTCGGGTCTCACCTATGCACATCATGAAACGTCTACGCTTACCAGGTGCAAGTTGAACGTGTGAGGTGCCGTAAGTCGAAGATGGCACAAATGCTAACGTCTGCGTGTGCTCCTGGGAGACTGATGGTTGAGAGTTGTGTTGGTCCTTGTGGGTGGACAGCAGAGCATTGGCCGCAGCAGCGCGGCATGCAGTCGGATGGCGGAATCCAGCAGCATACCCTTTTGACGGCCGATCAGCTGTCGAGGCTGACGCGCAACGGAGGCGCCGGTGATCAGCAGTTGACGGGTTCCCACAGCCACTACGAGCTGCAGAGCAGCGGTACGGAGACGCGCGACGGGCCGAAGCTGGAGGACTTTCTGGGCGGCGCGTCGTTGGGTGGACAATACTCGGACCGGGAGGCGCAGCAACAGCAGTTGGACTCGCTGTACTACAACGCCGGAAACCCGGGTGCAAGTTACGGGCGCGACGGGCAGTCGCGCATCAACGTGAACTTGCCATACTCATCTCAGACGGGCGGAGGGTCTCTGCACGACGTGCCCTCGTCGTATCACGTGGCGTACGGTAGGGTTCAGGATCAATCCAGCCTGACGAACCCGCAAGGGTACGAGCACCAGCAGTCCCGAGTGCAGCACGAGCTGCAGGAGAGCAATTTGCTGGCAGGCAGCCGGTTGCACCCGCAGAACCTCCTGCAAGCGGCACTGGACCAATCCGCGACTGCGGAGCTGTTGTCGGATTGCGCGCTGCAGCTGCCGTCGGGAGGTTCACCGAATCCGGGGAGCGAGGACTATGGATTGAAGACGTGGCTGCGGCATCAGGCGGCCGCGGAGAAGAGGGTGCTGAACGGCTTGAGTGGGCTGCAACCTCTGACGCTGTCCATGAGCGCCGGGTCCCATCAGAGCAACGGGTCCGCTGCGGTGCACGGCGGCGGACAGCTACCGATCGCGGAGAGTCCGACGGGGCCTGAGCCGCGAAAGCGCGGCGCCGGGCGAGCTGGGAGCAAGGAGCCATCCCCGCGCAAGTCCATCGACACGTTTGGGCAGAGAACATCCGTGTACAGGGGCGTGACTAGGTGGGTGTGGATGGGTGCGAGCTGTATGTTGTGAGCGAGTGAGGGTCGGTCGCAGATGTGTTGCAGTGGGAGTTGGGAGGGAAACATGTGATGGGAGGGGGCGGAATGGGTGCAGGCGGGGCAGAATTGGTTGGTTGACAGTGGATGTGGGTGGGGCGGATAGGAAGGTGGTGGGTGCGGAGGGTGTGGGGAATCTGATTTGTGGTCTGAGGACGTTGGAGTGCATTGTGTTATTGGATGGTAGGCATCGGTGGACTGGACGGTACGAGGCTCATCTGTGGGACAACAGTTGTAGAAAGGAGGGGCAGACTCGGAAGGGACGGCAAGGTACGACGTGCAAATTGTGAAGCGCAGAGAGGGTGGTTTTGGTGTGAGGCGTTGGAGGTTGTTGAGTGGAACGCGTGAGGTGTTGGAGAATGTGAGGATGCGCGGATGCGGAGTGATTGTTTTGCGGTGCGCGGTTTGTGGCGAGTCTAACGGTGCGGGTGAACTGCGAGATGTGGAACAGTGTACTTGGGAGGCTACGACAAAGAGGAGAAAGCGGCGAGGGCGTACGACTTGGCGGCACTGAAATACTGGGGTCCCAACACGACCATCAACTTCCCGGTACGTGATGAGTGGTGTGGTGAGATGGGGTTTGAGGCGGTTGACAGTTGAGGGGCGGAGTGGCAGGGATGGGTTGGGTGCGGTGCTGATGACCGTGGAATGGTGGATGGGTGTGCAACAGTTGAGTACGTATGAGGCGGAGCTGGAGGAGATGAAGAACATGTCTCGGCAGGAGTATGTGGCGTCGTTGAGAAGGTAAAGAGTGGGGAGGTTGTGATGGTGAGTGTGAGTGTGAATGTGCGTTGGTGCGGGTGTAGGGTCCAGAAATAGATGAGGAGAGATTGTGGGACGCGGGAAGCGGGTGCGGGTGTGCGGCGAGGGCGCTGCAGAGGAAGGTGGCGGAGCGGAGTGGGAGAATGGGGCGACGATGAGCGCGGTTCTGAAGTGGTGGAAGTGTTGTTGGAACGTGGTGTGGGCAGGAAAAGCAGCGGGTTTTCTCGAGGGGCATCGATGTACCGAGGGGTGACGAGGCACCATCAGCACGGGAGGTGGCAGGCACGGATTGGGCGCGTGGCCGGGAACAAGGACCTGTACCTGGGCACTTACAGTGAGTGGCAGTTTGACTTGGGGGTTTGCAGAGGAGGAGGGGGTTTGTATGTGTTGTTGGGATGTGGAGGGAGATGTGCAGTTGCAGCAGACGTGGGGATCTGATCCAACGGTCGGCGTGGCGTGGGTGTGTGTGAGTCAGGCACGCAGGAGGAAGCAGCAGAGGCATACGACCTGGCGGCGATAAAATTCCGTGGAATCAACGCCGTGACAAACTTCGACATCTCTCGGTACGACGCCGGTCGGATCCAGCAGGCAGGTGCGAGTGGGCATCATGGAGCGGAGGCCATGAAGGCGGCGAAGGAAGCGGAGGTGGCGGCGATGCAGTCCCGAGTTGGTGCGACGGCAAGTCAAATGCACAGCCACAGCCAGAGTCAGGTGAACGAAGAGCAGCAGACGTCTACCCATTCGACGGGCGGGCCGGGGAGCCAGCTGACGTCGGAGGTGTTGTCGGGTCAAGGGGGGCTGTCGAAAAACCTGATGGAGTGGCAGATGCTGTATCAGCAGCAGGCTCGAAACAGCTGGGAATCGAGCTCGCGGGAGGAGAGCCAGCGGGCACGGTTGGGATTCGGAGTGGATTCGATGCGGGCCCCGAGCACGCAATCGAAGTTCCCGCCGCCGACGAACGGGATGCTGCTGCGGAACCTGATGGGATTGGAGGCACTGCCACAGGATCAGAACAGAAGGGGCGGCGAGAGTTCGTGCTCCGGGAACGGGGGACTACTGGGGCAGGGAATGCCGAGCTCCGGGAGCATGATGAGCACGTCAGGGTTCGAGGGCGGGGGATCGAGCGCATACCAGAGCGGCGACGGGAGGGCGTTGAACTCGCCACCGATGAGCAACTCGGCGTACCAGCAGCAGGGGCAGCAGGGGGGGCAGGGGGGGCAAGGGAGCGTGGACAGGGGGGCTGTGGTGGACAGTCCGAAGAATTCGGTGGGCGAGAGCGAGGAGGCGAGCTCGAAAAGCTCGGCGTACGATCCGGTGTTGCAGGGGGAGCTATCCCGGAGCGGAATTTTGTACATGTCGCCAGGGTCGGGGTCGCAAGGGAAGATGGGAAGCTATGTGGAGAGCAACCCGATGTCGCCGTGGATCAGCAGCAATGCGGCGACAGTGCAGGGACTGGCGGGTCGGTCGAACTTGAGCATGGGTGGGCACATGGGGTCGGGTCCCATTTTTGCGCACTCGTGGAACGAATGAGAATGAGGTAGAGAGTAGGAATGGGCGGTAGTTAGGGTAGGAAGACAGATCAGATCGGTAATGGTGTAAAGGCAATCAGGTTGAGCACTCGGGCCGTCGAATAGTTGCGGGGGAGATGATCGACGTGCGTCGTTTGGAGTGCGGTTCAGCGTGTGAACAAGGTTTTTGGCTCTCTACCCTGAGTGAAAGAAAAGGGGAGGGAAGTGGGTCCGATATTTAGCACAGTTCTACAGATGGTAAGTGTTGATACAGAGATATACGGTACGAGGCCCCCAGACATTGACATTGGCGGCATGTAAAATTGATCGATGGCGATGATGATTTTCCGCCCGTTGTGCGCGGGAACAATTCATTTCATGGGCGCAGTTAGGTGGAGGGGAATTGATGTTCATAGTACAATAATGATGGCAACGGTTTTGGTGAGACTTGTGTGTGCATTTGTGGAGTTGTGGTGGGGAGGGTGGGCCGTGTCTCATGGTGTGTGTCGGCTGGGATGGGTGGTTCGGGGGTCGTCGGTGTGGTGCCGTGGGAGTTGTATAGAAGTGGTGTTTCCGAGCAGTCCTAGGGCTTTGCAAATGAGTTGATTGGTTGCAGAAGGTTGAAGCCTCAGACGGCTTATTGATCTCTGATAGTGTAGACGAGCATGCTGGTTTTGGACTTTTGATGATTGTGCTCTGTTTGGCTTTCATGATGGTTTTTGTTAGTGAGACCGTTGGGCTTTGGCGGTATTGTTTTAAGAGTGCAAGCTGGCTTTTTTTGCTTTATGTCTGGGGCGTCATTCTCGCTGTGTTCCGAGCACTCGAGTAATTTAGGTATAATATAATTTAAACATGTTAGAAGATAAATCTTTTTAAAAAAACATCTAAATTAATCTAAATACTTAATTTGCATGTAAGAAACTTCTTTGATATTTTTGAAGAAAGATATTGTGTACCAAATATGTTTTTACCTTGTTCTACTTACCTCTATTTAGTAAAATATTATAGTCATATATTGTTAAATGTATTTTTTAAAATATATTTAACTGTAAACAAAAAATTATTTGACTTAGATACTTTGGTAATTAAAAATATATTAGTTAGCTATGTAGTTGAGCAAGAATGTTGGCCAATTAGCTAGACCTTCAATTATTTAATCTTCTAAGGTTGTGTTCATTTGTTATTAATAACTAAGTAATTATTATTTTATTTCATTCAATATTTTGTTATTTCATTTCTTATATTTCTTCCATTTTTTTTTGTTGTATGCAATTATTATTTATTGTTAAAAGAATATAGATAACAATGACTAAAAGGTTGGCAAAAGATCTTTTGTAGGTGATTTTGCAACTATTTTAATATCCTTTGATGATAAATTAGATAAGTCATTTAAATATAATGTCAGTCTAATTAATACTATGGTACAACTCAAGTCATTTGTTGATATAAGTATTTATTTTAACAAAACTCAACAAAAAAGAGAAAATTCTTATTGTGGATATGAAACCATCTTGAGGTTGGCAATGGTTATCAAACATGCATTGAGTGTCTATAGACAAATGCTTAAAATATTGATTTATATATACAATTAATATTGAATGGTATTCTTCCTATTACTTCAAAGGCACCTACAACAAACATTCTTTTGTTGCCTTTGAATAGCCATCATTTAAGAATTTTGTACAAACACTTTGCTAATGCTACAAAGTATTTATTATCAAATGCTAAAAAAAATATTTGAAGTTGATTTTTTTGTTTAACTTCAAAGGTTTTGCACTATCTATCTATCTTTAATTAATTAATTAATTAATTAACTATTTTTTTAAATATTTAAATATTAATATTTATAAAAATAAATATATGGACTATTTTTATATGTCAAAATATTTATTTGGTATTGGAGGTTGCATATTATCTTCTTTTGATTTATTTTATAGTTTTGTTGAAGTCATCTGTTATAGAAATAGAAGAAAAAATTATAAATGCTACATTGAAAAAAAGTGAGAAAAGATTTGCAAATATTGCACATCTTCACAAGCTTGTTATCATTCTTATGGTAGAAATCTCATGTATTATCAATTTTAATCATAGGGATATTATTCCTACATCTATAGATGAAGTTATTAGTAAAATGTAAAGTATACACTAAGAAGTTGTATAGTTAAGATAAGCAATTAGATCAACTTTACAAATGAAAATAAAAAGTCTTAGTATTGTAAGTATGAAAGATATAAAGATAAGTATGCTAGAGAATTTTGATGGAACAAAATGAAGATGTGGAGGATTTCTATAATAAGTAAAGTTTTTATTTAAGTTTATATCTTTTTCAATATCCTAATGGATTTATTAAAGTTGGATTTATCAAAGCACTTCTATCTAGAAGTGCTTGTTCTTAGTTTGTACCTTTAATAGAAAAATATTTATAACTCTTTTACAATTTAAATTTATTCTTGAAAGTATTTACAATCATATTTGGAGAAAGTGATTGAAAAAAGGTACTAGAGGCCAAACTCTTATCTTTATGACAGTGATCACATTTTGCCACCATATTTATTATTGAATTCCAAACCTTGCTTGCAACATGGATTGAAATAACAAAGTTCTTATTAAATTAATTAGATAATTAGTTGTTTATATAATAGCACCTTAAATACCTATAGTTTCATCAAGCCATGTAGTTACTTCAATTACATACATGACTGTAGATTGTTAAGCTTAAGGATTATAAGAGTCATTACTTCAATTGAGATTGCTATAAACTTGGTGCCATCATGTCTATGTGAAGTATTCTACATTGGTTTAAAGGCAACATATAATTTTTTTGATATATTGATAAGCAATTGTGACAATTTCTATCATCCATTGATATATTTTTGACCATTATGACATAAAGAAAAATAAGTATTTTATCACATTTATTGTTGATTTCTTAAGGAAGGTGTAGATTTTCATCTTTAAAGTGAAGAATGAGTGTTTGTTAAGCTTTAAGGAATTTAAGATACTTGTAGAGAGATAATGTTTATGTAAGATCAAAGTATTATATACAAATAATGGTAGTAAATACTTTTCAAAGTATTTTGATAAGTTCTTAAAGATTCATGGTATTGCAAGACAAATTCTTATTCCTTACATTCCACAATAAAATGAAGTTGCTAAAATAACACATCAAATCATTGTAGAGATGGTAAGAAGTATGCTTCATGCTCAAAACCTTAGGTATGAATTTTGGCTGAAAGTAATAATGAATATAGTATATACAAGGAACAAGTGCCTTACAAGTGTATTTATAACAATTACTCCATAAGAAGCTTGAAGTAGAAAGAAACCTTATAGTTTACATATAAGGACTTTTGAATATATTGCTTATGCAAAGATATCAAATTGTATGAAGTCTAAACTTAATGCAAAAGGTACTAAATGTATATTTTTTGGATATTGTGAAGATATTAAGGCATATAGGTATATATGTTTAGATACCAAAAAAAACATTAAAATTTGTGATATTAAATTTTAGAGCATAATAATACTTATAAGTATTTGAAAATGTATTTAAATGAAAGTAATGGTATATTTGTGGACACATCTTTAATTTTAGCAAAAGAAGAAGAAGAAGACAATAAAGATAGTGGAGATGTAAAAGAAGGTGAAGATTCAAAGAAGATAGAAAAGATATTCTCTATAATTCTTAAGACTAGTAATAAAAAAATTAGAGATTTTAAAGATGACGATGATGAGTAGTACCATCTTTTGAGTGAAAAGAGACAAGCTCTAAGAAAGAAAAAATCTTGAAAGAGATCATAAAGTGCATAAAAGAAAATCTTTTTTTGAATCAAAAGGAATATCTCGTGAGAAAAAGAAGACCACTTGATAAATGATTAAAGAACTATATCTTTTTTCAAGTGAAGAACATACCAATTTTGTACTTTTTATCAATCCATTGACTTTATGTTATGCAATAAAATCCATGGATGCTATAAAATGAGAAATATATATATATATATATATATATATATATATTTATGTACAAAAATTAATCATGGATAATAAAATATAGAAATTGATCCAACTTCTATCAAATCAATCATCAATTGGTTATAAGTGGATATATAAAACTAAGAGGGATACAATGAGCAATGTTATGAGGTATAAGATAAGATTGGTTTTTAAAGATTATTTACAAGTTGATGGTGTTGATTTCAATAAGACATATTCTTTTGTAGCCAAATTTACCACTGTTAGAATTATTGTGGTAATTGAAGCAGCAATGGATATGAAAATGCATTATATGAATGTGAGAACAACTCTCTTGAATGGAAAGTTGAAAGAATCCATATTTATGGATCAATTTCATGGCCTTTTTTAATTAGGCAAAAAAAACCTTATTTATAACTTGAAAAAATTATTTTATAGTCTCAAAGAATCACTAAGGACATGGTATGAACATATTAATGTATTATTTATGAATAAAAGATTTCTAAGTAGCGAGGTTGATTATTCTATATATATGATGAAATCAAAAGAATTATTGTTGATTGCCATACTCTATATTAATGATCTAATCATCTCCACCAATATTTTAAAGATAATGGATTGATTAAAAGTAAAGTTAGAAAATGAGTATGAGATAAGTGATTTGAGAGAGCTTTACTATTATTTAGGAGTAGAATTTGTAAGATATTGTACTAACAAGACCATTATAACAAGTCAAAGTAAGTACATTAAAGAAATATTAAAATGATTTAATATAAAAGTGTGCAAGTCTAACGGAACACTTTTAGAGGCTAATTTGAAGTTGATAAATCTCATGAATGAAGAATTTATTGAAGTTTAAGATCAAATACAATTTTTTTTATATAAAGTATGAATAGGCTTACTTATTTATATAGCAGTTGGCATAATAATGAATCTTCCATATGCGGTGAGTATTATAAATTAATACATATCAAAGGCTATATAAATCCATTTATAAACCGTCAAAACAATCATGTGGTATTTAAAAGATACGTTGTACTTCAAATTTTGCTTTGGAGGTGATAATATTATTTTGCAAGGTTATTGTAATGCAAATTGGATTAGAAATAAATATAATAGAAGGTCAATAACAAGCCATGTATTCTTTTTTGGAGTCGGAGCTATTTTATGGAATTGTAAGAGACAACCAATAATTGCAAGGTCTATAATACAGGCACAAATTTTGGCAACAAGTTATGGTATAATAGAGGTAATATAACTAAAATAAGTTTTGAAGAAAATTAGACTTAGACAATTAGAAAACAACTTCAATGACATTTGATAATTAAAGATGATTTTTTTTTTTTTTTACAAAGAATCTAAAGCATCATTCAAAAACTAAATATATTGACATTCAACACTACTCTATAAAAGAGAAGATTAAAATGAGAGTGATTGATATAAAGTATTGTATAATAGAAGACATATTAGTTGATTTATTGATAAAATTAGTAGTGATTGAAAGCATTTGGTCGATAGAAAAATAAAAATATTAAAGTAAATAAGTAAGTAAAAAAAATATTATATAGAAGATATTACATTAAATAAATTGCTAGTAGTCAAAAGATTGGCTCTTAGGATATAAAAAGATTAACTTATAGATAAGCAATAAGATCAAAGGCAAAGTGACAAGATTAATAGGATAAGAAATTAAGTAGAGAATATCCAAAGGCAAGTGAAATGCCAAAAGATACACTAGATATATCCTTTGATGAATATAAAATTCAAATGATGGAAGTTACATATTAATGTAGCAACCACTACTTATAAGCAAAGGATATTAAAGGTAAGAGTTATCTTATTCCATACTTTTTTTTGTATGAAATTGGTTGCTATAATAAGTAATACATAGATAGCTAAAAACTCAAGGAAAAAATTTCACTATTTCCATTAATATAGCTTCATAGAAGAGCTTAAGATCAAAATATAAGCTTAAGACCATGCAAAACATTTCTTAACACCTAATAAGTTCCACCTCTCTTTTCCAAGTAGATAGAGAAAATCCTCTACTTTTGTACAAATTTTAAGACAAATATCAATAAAAATATTTTTTCTATCAAAAATTACATCGTAAAAGTACACATAAATAAATCTAAGTTCGGTTAGTATGTCAATTGAAACCTACTTATTACACACTTCTAAAAGTCTTATTAGTATCCATTATTGGTTCAAAGTTGTTCATACAGATATTTTTTGAGTAATTTGATGATATAGATTAATAGTGTTGATTCCATATATATATATCAAAAAATAGCTATTTAGATACTTTTAATTATCTCAAAAATAAGAAGGCAACATGCATCTACAATAATTACCAAATTATATGATAAATTGATCATCACTTCTAATTACCACAAGTCCAACAAGCACTACCTACAGAATACCAATAAAAAAAATCATATTAGCGATTAATTCAATCTCATTTTTATAATATACATATAAAAAAAATACAATAAAAAATAGAAAAATATTAGAATTCTTTGGCAATAATACTTGTCTATGCTTGCACTTAGTGATGATAGATTGTAAATAGATTTCATGCTAGCATTCTAAGGTAAAAGTTTCAAAATTTCGACTACAAAATCTGCATCTAAATTCCAATTTTGGACAAGTTTTTGGAAAAATAAAACATTTAAACCTTATTTTTTCAATTGTTTATCTATTTTTTTAATCATCTTTAAATTACAAAATAAAAGATAAAGAAGAGAAAGATCAACATCTTCAAATTAAGAATTTAAGAAAGTAAGCATGAAATAAATTCAAGTCTTTAGTGTATAATTACAATTAAATCTTCATACAAGCTTTCCAAAAAATATATTCACAAGACTTGATTATACTCTCAATTATAAATTTCTATTTGGTCCATCTCAAGAGGTGTTTATTAAAAAAATAAAAAACGTTGTCAAAATTTGTTTCAAAAATCAATAAAATAAATAAACAAACAAATAAAAATTAACTATTTAATACTTTTTATATTGATTAGAATCAAGATAATATCTAAAATATTTAGACTTGTGATGAAAGATTGGTTAGATCCATTGCATGACCTCTTATTAAATATTATATCCAAAACTCAGTGTTTCTTAAAAAGAATTTTTCTCTAATAAATTAAGGACCTTAATAAGACCTTCAAACTATAGTCTTGTAAAGTAGGCTTCTAAGTATTAAGACCCCCTTAATCTTTTTAACTTTGTGTTACATATAAATTTTTTTTTTCTTTCAAAAATCCAATTAAAATCTAAAAACAAATATGTTACATTATTATATTGAACATACAAAAAAGTCAAGCCTTATTACCAAAATTTTACAAATACATGTCAAAATTTTAAAATTACTAGTACAATGTACCTTCAAATTTGTATCAACATTCTAATAAAAAAAAAAGAAAAAGAAAAAGAAAAAACAATGCTTTTATTAATACTAACAATATTTTTTTGATGAAATCCAAAATCTCTATTTCATTTATTATGTCCTTTAATAGTAACCTTCTTTATTTCATCCTTCTACATATATGCATATTTGGAGATCTGATTTTTAGAAGTTCTCTCTCATGCTTTAAATGATCTACAAATTTATATCATTTTAAAATAGTAATATTTTTAAAAATTTCATACATGCAATTTTAATGAAAAATAACATTAAACCCTTTCTGACATTTGACAAATAAAGTTGGTATTTTACTCAAGAGTCAGTCGTTTTTTCTTTGGCTCTACTTTCAAGCTCCATTTACACATCAGATTTTCACAATAAATAGCTAATTAATCACAAAAATCAATCTCACTTGAATGGATCTCCCTCTCACAATTTTGAGCTCAAGATTAAGATTCCCAATGGGACCAAATCCCTTCCCTTTGTGATATATCATCATAACAGCAATAGCCAAGATTTGTCTTTCTCTGCTACCAGAGAGACAAAGCTGCCCACAATCCCACTCAACTTGAACCAATAGAGCAGTAGGGATGAAAGATAATAAGAAAATATTTTACACTTCTTGAGATGCTTCTTGACATTGCTGTCTTCGAGTAATCTCGTCCCCATAGCTTCAGAGGAGCGGCTTCATTTAACATGATTCATTCATTGGTTTGAAAACCCGTTCTTGTAAGAACACAACCATCTGCATCAATCTGAAACAAAGTAATTTTTTACTTGTCACATTCAGCACAAGCAGCGATTTCTCTGGATACGTAATGTCGTCATGAACATCCGACTGGCAAAAGGCATGGACCACGAGAATGCTCCAGATATAAAAATTGACATGCTCATTATAGTTCGGTTCAATGATCTGTCGTGTCCTTGAAAAGTTGATGAGCCCCTTGACATACGAATACATACTGGTTTGACCTCCGTCTTTTAAGTATCCACTTGCAGGAACAAAGAAAGTCTCCCGTGAAACTAAACAACCAGATTTCAGACTTGCATCCATGGCCCTATCACAACACAGAAGACACGACGCGACATTTAATCCTCACCATTTAATCCTCACCTCTGGTAGAAATCCTGAGTCTCGAATTCACGCCTGCTCTTCCACGGGATCCAGGCGTCTACGGAAAACATTGATATCAATAAGTACACATCAGAAGGTCCAGCACAATCAAGCAGAACAGGAGGATCGTATCCTAAGATGGGGTTTAACGCAAACGACGTATGCAGCACATATGAAAAGGTGCCAAAACTTCAGCTGTCCTCGACGTTTCCCTCCAGCAAGCTATGCTTATCTTGCAGATTAGTGTGCCCAATCGATCGGTAAACTTGGTGCAGTTAGTGTAAGAGCATGATGAGTACGGAATTATCTGCAAGAGTTGAATGGTCATGAAGTGAACTGTAATACGATCAATGAAGTTAATGGTGTTTGAAATGAACTTAACATGAAAAGAACTTGATTTGCAAGCAATGGTGCTCCAGGCACTTACACCTCATGCCAGGGATACACTAACTAGTAAATATAACTATGGCTCCTCAAATGAAACCGGTCTCCCAGCAAAGAATAGATCTAGGTTCTACTAAGGGTAGCTGAAAACACAGCCGATTTATACGTCATGATTCAATCCCGAAAGCAAGTGTTCTGTCTCGGAATCGATGTCCTTCAAAGGAATCGATGTTACCCGAGAAAGAGGATTGGAAGCGGTGGAACTTGACAACTTGAGGGCAGCGATTTCTACTCGAAAGAATATCCATTGAAACCTACGCAACATCTCCAAGAAGGAGAAAAGGAAGACAGTTTTGAAGTTGTGGCGTAAATGTGCTGATAGTTTGTAAGTCCAAGCAGCTCGCAACACCATGTTGCTGCCTATGGCCCAATAATACACCTGAATCATTACAGAAGACTTGTATCAAAATCATATAAAACTCGTTTTGAACAATTAAACGAAATACATTCAGATGTAGGTCACTTGGTACCTGACAAATACAGAATCTTTCAAGGATGTGTCCGTCAACTGTTATATTCATTCTGCCAATCTTCATCAAAAATGCAAGAGAAAGATATATACTAAGAATTATAGACATGCTTTGGTCATTAAAGACGCATCGAATTGTTCCGAGAACATGATGTAACCATTTACATCATTATACAATGATTACTCGGTGGAAGGACACCCAAAAAAAAACAAAAGATATTCTTCAACCATCATCAGCTAGACGTAAGACGGTAATACTGCTTCGTGGGGATTTTCCGACACCTGAATCACTTACCCAAGGTTGATTGTACATTAGGGTGGGTCGAAGAGACTGTTTGACAGGCTTCCATGGGCCACTCATCCATCTGCAACCACCCGATTTCAGAATTACATCGGATACGAGATTATGGAGCTGTACATAAAGTCTAGAAGTTCATAGAGCTGGTAATCAAAGACACTCACAGGTAAGAATAGGTTTCACAGAATAATATACTAAATCAAGGGTGCAGTATACCCTCAAAAAGACCAAGATTATGTTTCTTGGTAAAACAAGCTCATCAAAGCATTACGCATATGCAAAGAAGCACAGGTAGTTCACCTCATACAGTTCTGAAATTCATTTCAGAAATAAATTAAAATAAACTATCATATACAATAAATTAAATCAGGGAGGGAAAGGCACAAACCCAAGATCCCAGTCCTTGGTAATATCCCACCAAAATGAGTAGCAGGAGTTAAGAATTGCACACAGCACCCATAATGGCCGCAGGGTACTGAACCAATACGGTAATTCCACGTGATACTTTAAAGCTGAAATAAAGATTACCGGGAAGGTTGTTGTGTACTTTAACGCTGCAACCACCGACGAGAAGACCAGCGCTCATTAAAGTTTGCCGTCATCTCAGACGCAATTTGTAAGACTCAACATATCACTCATTTCCACATGACATGCAGAATTGCTGGATCCCAGGAGTGAATGTCAGCCACATAAACGAAACTGATTATGTTGGTGATGAGTTAAAATCGATAAATTTCCCTACTAACATAATTGTACTCTAACGTAACCTATCAGATTACATGTTAAAACCAGTAAACTGATGAACTGATTGTTGACACAGCCATACTGTGCAAGAAAAACAACGTTGACAATTTCAATCCACATCGACTACAGCAGACAAATTAGGCAGAACCTTTTAAACTATGTGATAAGTAAAAACGTACCATTGAAAAGACATGACTTGTCCTTGGTGTCATGGTATTGTCTTAAGCACTGTAGCAATCTGCTCAAGTATGGATATGCCAGAACGATGGGG
Source organism: Physcomitrium patens (assembly GCF_059467195.1). NCBI lineage: Eukaryota > Viridiplantae > Streptophyta > Bryopsida > Funariales > Funariaceae > Physcomitrium > Physcomitrium patens. The sequence continues at coordinate 16,374,496 of NC_143424.1, read as the reverse complement.
ATGTAAATAGAGTGACCTCCGCACGTGTCGTTTGCATTCAACCATGCAACAGTTGCAACCTGGTGCCCAAACACAGTTTTTTTTTAGAAAATAGTGTCTACTTAAAACCGGTTGCATAATCCTGAATGCCTAGATGAAAACCGGCATGATCAAGCTACCACGTGAAAGGACAAGCTGAAAGTTCCTTTCCGAACAAATCAAACAAAATACGAAATCAACACTGAGATGATCGCATGCATGGCAGACAGTTGGTATTTAGCCGGGGTCAAAAACAGATACAGAGGTGGATCTTCCAAGGCGAAAGGGAAACCACGTGATCACAGACACAACCTACACTCCCACTAGGATGAAGATTGAAACTGCCAAAGAAGTCAGCAATTCTTGCCTGCCGATGATACATCCTACAGGCAGAGCGCTCCACATCGGACAAAACCTGCGAGAAACGCGGTTTTCCATGTAAGATCTTTGCACGAAGAATTTTGTATCGCCTTGACTGACAGCCATACTAAATATGACGTACAAAAGACACGGCTAATCAGAGACGAGAATCAATGTCGAACCTGCAGATCCTATCTAAGATATTTTTAATGATAACGCTGTAAATGCATAGTCTTCAAAGGAACCGACTCGATATTTTGGCCATGGAGGTCAACAAGACTCCAACGAAGAAGTGGCCAAATAATACAGCATAATCAGAACGTTTAGTGACCTACTTTGGCCATAGAAGTCAATACGTCCGCCACAAAGAAGTCTGCAAATGATATCGGCTGCACAAAATTGACAAGAGAACATGCAGACGGTTATAGATGTGCAATCTGTAAATCCAAATTATCCTGAGGGCCTGCGCCTTATCCACTCTTATATATATTGTACATATGTATGCAGAAACGATATATAAGGTCTGCATCAACAAGGCTACACCAAGCAGCTGACCCCAAAAACGTGGCTTGGCAATATCTCTGCAAGTTCATTACCAAAATTAACATAGCAACATGTAATATGTTAGGGACCTCAAAAAAAGCCTAATATACGATGATCAGATTATAAAAAGCCTTCATCGGAATAACACACATTTCAACTTACGGCAGGTTGGGTGCAGAACGGCAATCAGCTCTAAAAAGACGTAGCATTGACGAACTAGAAGTGCCAGTTGACTATATATTCGTTTTTCTTCAACAGACAGCATCAAATGTAACATAAAAATATGACACTCAAATAGCGGACCAAAGCCAGATACCTCTACAAAAGTTCAAAATCCCCTCAACTATTTCTTTCTGAATGAATCGTACAGTACTGCTTACTGATGCAGCTCTAACTTAATATGTAACTTCACTTGGCCCACCTAAATGTTATTGGATTCGGTTAACTCAAGTTTGGATGACAAGGTTTGAACACATGCGTGATATTTTAAATCTTGAGTGTGGATGACAAGGTTTAAACTCAAGATTTAAAATATCCTTTTTAGTCTGGGCTTTTCTTTTTCTGGTCGAAAAACAAACCTGAATGGGAAAAGTAAGGCGAACAAGTGTCCTGAGGAAGTAGAATCTGGTATTCATGTAAAACATATCCAAAGGCAGTCCCAACATCAATGGCACCATAAGATAGAGCAAAACCTGCGTGGATAGACAACGATACATCAAATCTAACCCATAAAATTATTACTCCTGCAGTAGGAAATGTACATCTATGGGGTACACTAATAAGACTAAGAATAGCCCAGAAACGTAGAACATCCATCAAGAGCTCGGATTCTTATACAAAAGGGTTCCCACAACCCTATTACAAAAAATTGAATAATGTTCAATCGTGTCCAATAGCCATCACTTGGTGAAATACCCTCACAATGACAGACCAAAACACTTCCAAAAATACCTGAGAATCTGAGCTGGAAAAACTAGCACAAACGCATGATGAAGTTGATGTTCATAGACAGCAAGACAGTAACGTGTATATAGGTTTGAGTATTGACACGTAACCATTGAAAAAATTGTGGGAACCTGACACTTGCATAGACATACGGCCAGTCCGTCATAACCGACAAAATGGAAGAAAAAAATGATGCGAACATCCACAAGGGTAACTCCAGATTTAAGAGAAGAGTCAAGTGCTTACTGGTTGTGAGGCTGCCATCGAGACCATGCCGTGTGAATAGAGATACAGGTATGCTGTCATGCTTGTGATCACAGCCACAGTCATCCATGATGCTATCTGAGACATATGAAAGGCCAGCTCATTACTTCCACTTTTGGATTGAATGAACTTCATATCATCTAAATACCTCATTACAACACTGTTGAGTATACTTGTAGTTTCCAACCATCTACTGTAACAAACCAGGAAAACATAAAGCAAATATAACAAACTAATGTCCAAGGCCCTCATGAAAATATCAAAGACAGAGGTATACATCTAAACACTCCTGAACGAAGATTAGGACTTTACCTTCCAAATTTCCTGATGGCTGACGTGATTGGGATCTAGTTCAAACACTCTAGCATAAGGGAAACGCATGGTCAAAAATACGTACACATTTACTCCCCATAACCAAACCATCGCAGACTGCAACACAAACAAGGACAGAATTAGAACAATCACGATTACCCTACAAATGAGCTATCAAAACATATGCGCCTGCAGGAGCATTTGAATTACTCAACATAACAGTGCAGTACCGAACATCAAAACTCCACACGTGCACTGACCTACCCACCAATAATAACCTCCGGCAGTAGACCTGACTAAAGCCAATCTGGTATAATTATTTGTTTAACGTGCACTTTGCTAAAGTAAGTTTTTCGATCTGTAATGAATCTCATAACCCAGACTTCTTTTATTTTATTTGCTGAAACTGGGATCTAAGCAAGAGCAGAAGAACACACAAGCAACACACTTCAATAGGTCAGTAGGGCGTATCTCACAATTGTCAAAGACCAAAACGGTGAAAACAAAGTAGTTGTCGGCTGCTCACCATTAAGAAAACTGGATTGTAATATAAATATACTTCGTAAAGGAATTTGTCTAGTGTCGCCACATTCATAAGAACCAAAGACTCGTATGCTACCTGTACTCAAAGACATCGGCACATCCAAAACCAGTTTCTCGTTAAAGCACAAGAAACCCGATCTGTGATAGAAATTATGGATATCATGACATCTGAAGGTAAAAGAGCATCGCAAGGAAAGAATTAATACCTTCAGGCAAATGAGAATCCAAACAGCGAAAGATATTGCCTGCGAACACGGACACGATAGGCAACGAAGTTGATGATGATGCATATCTTCAAAGTAAAAAGACAGTAAAATTGATGTCGTTCAAGTATCAACAACTTAATACTGCCGATATATCTGTGGTACTCCCAAACAAAAAGGCATCCTTTGAAGATTTGTGCCAACACAGTCGTTAAGCTGCTGTACACAAAGCAGAGTTATTAGCTATCACCGAGGTCAGAGCACTTATGCAATTCAGCATAAAAAACTTACCTGGATCCCCCATGTTGAAGGAGCGTTGACCTTCATTACGCTCTCCACTGAAGATGAACCCTTGTCATTCATTTCCTGGTTGCTCCCGCTGTCCCATTCTGCGGAGCTTAGAAAATCCTTAGAAAATAGAGTTGTCTTCATCCTTCAAGGTGCCGTGGACCTTGAACTTACACATTACAAAAGCATATCCGGACTAGGAAATAAAACCCCAGCTTACATCATAATCTGAATTTATAAAACACAATGAATCCGTACTTCAAACTCACCCGAATCCAGATTGACCGACCTGCCTTCAGCCCGTCGTTAAGGCAGTGAACTCTTCACCGAACTGTATACAGAGTAAGAGGTGTTAACGGACTCTCCACGGGGATATTTAAAAAAGGAGTACGACATTGACTGCTATCTATCGGTATGTGAATATCACTTGCCTTCTAAATCCTAGGGCTTACTTCCTCGTTGCACACAAAATAACACCTGTGTAGCACGTGCACATCCAAATCATGCGAAACTACTTGTTGACGCCCAAGATTTCCATCAATAGTCTAAGACAAGTCAACTGCTAACACATGACTCTGAATATTGGGTGAATTCCGGTGAAAAATTAATGAATTCTGGCTAGCATCATGCAAAATGCAAGAACCGATCATGTCAAGTGCAAACATCGTCACATTGCACGAAAACCTTTACAATTCTATTTTATATATTTCCGTGTTACTCTTGGCCCAGAGTTAATGACCGCGGATGGTAACATGCTGCTTCCATCTCAGTTTAGTAAGACAAAAATTAATAGGGAAGAGGAATTTCACGCTGTAACACAGACCTTAGCAACATGACGTAGGTAAAGAAATGCACACAATGCAACCATCCTAACTCTTGCTCACCGGTCAAGGCAATCTGGTCATTTTCTGTCCGCAACAATCCCCGCCGAAATTGACCTCAATTGACAAGATTTAATGCTTGTGGAAAAGAAACCCCTGGTAAAGAACGCAGCAGCGTGGCCAGCCAAGGAAAAAACCTCTCTCATGTCCACACTGATTCTGCGAGCAACTCATTCAGCTGTGATCCACAAATCCCCAAACATATGGCTCAAATCTAAATCTCTTCTCTTGCGTGACAAAACCTCGCACGCCTCACCCATCACACAGGTGAGCCCCCAAATTCGCACCAAAATGGATGCTCACAACTCATCACAAAATTGACAATCCACAGTGCAGGCGACCCAAAACACGCCAGATTCGGCAATCGTTTCCTCCTCACGCGACAACACTCTCAACAATCTATTTTATTCCTTTCACGCGAACGCGTAAAGTCGAAACTACAACCTCGGAAGCAATTCTGTAGAAATTTGACGCTGTGGAACAGAGAGCACGATAACAAGACATGGCAAATAACAAAACCAGAAAAAAAAACATAAAAGAAAAAGAAAAACAAAATAATAATAATACTAATAATAATAATAGTCACTATGATGATAACTGTAGCTTTATTCAAGGGAAAGAAATCTGGAGATCCGAACCAGGGGAGGCGAATTTACTTACAGACGTGGAGGAGAGATCAGAGGCAAGTGCAGGGACGATGACGAACAATGTGTGGCACGCGGGGGAAGGGATGGCGGTAAGGGAAGGGGTGGAAGAGGTATGTGTGCGATCGGGAAGCAGCGCGAAGCTCGATGGAAATGTGCATTCCGGAGGTGCAGGGCACCAAAGTCACAGAGAAGGCGAGAGAGAGAAAGACAGAGAAAGCACACACACACACAAACAAAGAGACAGAAAGGGACGGAAAGAGTAAGAAATCGGGAGAGAGAGTGAGAAAGGGAGGCCGCGATGATGATGCGAAGCAAACGGGGGCTCCGAGATCTGAAACGCCCGCCCGCCCGTCCCGAGTCGCGAGTCCATGGTGCCCTCGCTCCGCGTCTCTTCTCCGTTCCCCTCATCACCAGCGTTGCGAACCCCACCCGTTCCCATGCCCCATGTTCTCCACGTCCTCCTGTGTCATTCATGAGGGTGTGTGCGCGTCTCTAATCTCCGTTTTTTTTTTAAAAAAAAATAATAATAATATTTTTTTAATTCTAATTTACAATAATATTAATATTGATCCCTCTCTCTGATGGGATCATGCACCACCACTTTCCCCTTGACTTCACTTTCCTTTGGCCTCTTGCTCTCGCTCTCTCTCTCTGCGCCCCCCTCGGAAGTCTTGTATTGTGTCTTGAGACAAGGGTATCATAATATTGAATCCCATTTCACTTCGGCATATGCACATCACCACCTTTGAGATATCCTTGCTCAAATTGACTTTAGTTTGCTTACAGAGCTTTGTTTGATTTTATTTTGTATCTATTTTTTTCTCTATTTTTTGTTTTCTTTTATCATCAGCCAAGAATTTGTTTTTCATGTGTTACAACTAATACTTTATTAATGTAGATTTTTTTAGCTACTCTCTTGCAGTTTCTCCTCCTCTTTTTGTAGAATAGGAAGGCTTCTGCAAGGATTCAAAGACTGGATTCAAAATTCATATTATTCATTTTTATTTATTTATTTATTTTTACATCAACAAATTCATGATTTTTTGAGGAATGTATAAATTTTGTGCTCTTGTTTCTTGTCAGTCCTCTTTAAATTCAATGTTTTCATCATCATCAGTACTTACTAGTATAAAAGATGTTGTAACAAAAATTATGTTAGATTTTTCTTATTAACTCATTTACTTTTATTTTGAAAATTTGATTTTGATTTTAGAATTGAAAATATTACATCTTGGTAGTGAAATTTTATTGCCTTCAAATCACTATCATGATATAGTCATTACATTCAATTACTTTCATATGTGTAACATATAGTTATATACATTAATATGCCATATTGAGCATAATTAATAAAATATCATTATTTTACTACCACTTATATATATATATATATATATATCTTCTATTTAAAATTTACAAGTGGAGTGTTGTGCACACAATATGATATGATATGTACTGTCTTGAAACTGATGGAATTCATAGGTTTAGGCTTTCAAGATGTACAACCACAAACTTATTAAATTTCTTATCAATAAAAATTCCAAATATCATGTCATTTTTCATAATGGATATGGATTATGCTGATCCACACACATATTTGAACGTACAAACTTCAAAATATTTGTAATAGATATTAACTTATCACATAAATTAGCATGTTTTATACTTTTTGTTAAATATAACTTTAATATGTCACAAATAACACAAGGTTTCAAGATTACAGGTGCATGCTATTTACAAAAAAAAATACTAAAAAAAAACTTAAAGTAGATGAGACAATATCTTGAAGCTTTTAACACATAATGTTTAATTATGTTACTAAGAACATTAATAGTGTTCATGAAAAAATAAAAAACTTTTGATTCAAAAAAACTCCTTTATAATATATGTCCATCAAATTATTATTAATAGATATAGTCACATTTTTTTTGATCTTTTTTAATCTAAATTTATTAATTTTTTACTTTTATTGACTTAAAGATTTATTCATTATTTTATTACTTTTAATGTGACAAAATCTATATTATTAAAAATAAACAAAATCATATTAAAAAACACACATACATAGTCAATTATTATTATTATTATTATTATTTCTTGCAATTCTACAAAATTTCTTTCATTCCAACAAAAAAAAAGAATTTATTCTTAATCTTCTACCATTTGTATCTCAAGTCTAATTTGCATTATAATAACCATGCAATACAATATTATTACTTCTAATATAAAATTTGAAGTGCAAAGTGCCTTATATATATGTCATGATTTTCTTAATGATAGCCTAATGGATTGGTCTATCCTTTAATATATATATATATATATATATTCACTAACAATACTCACTATTGTCGTATTACATGTATTCTTGCTTGAAAATATATCAAGCACCTAACAATGGAAGGTAAGTAGAAATGCAACAATAAAATTCTACCAAATCTAATAGAGTCTTAAATAAATTTTAAGTAATCTTTAACAATCTCAATCAAACTTTAACCAATCCAAAAGAAATTCAAAAGAAGTCACAAAAGAAACAAAAAGAAGCCATAAATTAATTTTAAAGAAAATAATAATAAAATCTGAAAAAAAATATAAAAAATAAAATCTTAAAGAAATAATAATAACATTAAAAAAATATTGGAAATAGAAAATTTTAAAGAAATAACAAAGAATCCTTTAAAAATCCTAAAAACAAAAATCTTAAATAAAGCTTAAATAAACTCTAATTAAATTTTAATTAAACTTCAGATAAAATCCTAATTAAATCCTAATTAAAATCCTAATGAACGTTAATAAAATATTAGGTCAAATCTTAATAAAATCCTAATGAAATCTTAGATCCTAACCAAATCCTAATCAAATCTTAAATTCTAAATCAATCTTAATAAAATCTTAGTAAAATCCTAAATCAAGTTTTAATTAAATTTTAATAAAACTCTAGACCAATCCTAATAAAATTTTAAATCCTAACCATAACCTAATCAAATTCTAAATAAAATCAAAAAAATTTCAAGTAAATCTTAATCGATTATTATAGTTATTTGAAACTTCAATAAATATTAATTGAATTATTGATCTTAACTAAAATTTCATCCAAACTTCAACCAACAAGCAATTAATAATCACACAAAATTTAAGAAGAATCAAATTCACCAATTGCAAAAAAGCTCTCAAATTCTCTTAGATGTTGGATGCCTTCCTTCTCCAATTTAAATGTTGATCTTTCAACAAAGTTTTTTCCTTTTTGAATCATTCAATTGTTGCAAAAATTAGATTATGTATAAGTATTCTAGTTTAAATTTATCTCAATAAGTTTTGCTTCAATCATATTGATAGACTCATCTAGAGTGCAAAAACCCTCATTGCCCTAAATTTGAATTATCCAAGATTATAATCCACAAAAACTTTGATAACCTTCAATTTAATTGCTTGATTGACATAAAATTTCTTATACACATTTGTGACAAGTACAATGACAACTCAACAAATTTTTACTTATAAATAAACTAAAAAACTCACAAAATCATGAAATTTATAAACTTATTTTTATTTCTCAAAATCTAAACCTACCAATTACATTTTTAACTTTGAAAAGCCTTCAAAAGCTCAATATCCATCCAATTGACATAAAACTAACTTTTAAAAATCTTTTCTTAAATTTGTTCTCAAATTCAATTTTTTGATTGATAAAAGAATCCTAGAGTTATTGTAGATATATGGTTTTGTGCCTTAGGGTCTAATTTTGACCCATTTTTACAATTGGTCTTCTTTGAATATCAACTTTTAGTAATTTGAAGTAATTTTTACTTAAATCTATTATTAATTCTTTTCTAAAGATATTTGTATTATTTATTTATCTCAATTACTTTGATTAGAGGTATTTATGTTCCTACAAAGTAAATAGAAGTTATTTTTTTAGAATACAATATTAAGACTAAAATTTTTACTACCTTCTTATCATTTATTCTTATTTTTTTATTTCATCTTTTTAATAGACTCTTTTATAATAACATCCATATTTTTATTTTTTACTATATACTCATATTACCACAAAATACTACATATAGTAGATCCATCTTTATATTAACTATTGCATACATAAGTGAGTCTATTATAGCCTTATATGTTATATATTGTATTTTACCTTCATTTTAGCAAATAGTTTATAAATAAAGTCATCAACTTCAAACTGGCCCATAAAGGTGTTCTAATAGACTTGTACTTTTTTATATTGAATCATTTCAATACTTCTTTAATACACTTATTTTAGCTCATTGTAATGGTCTTATTACCAAAAAAATTCAAAATTTCTATTACTAAGAAATAATAGAATTCTTCCAAATTACTCATCTCATATTTTTTTATCTAATTTTACTTTTAAACAATCAATTTTTTTTTAAGATATTAAGAAAAATAATCAAAATATTAATATAAAAGATGAAAATCAATAAAATTCTTTTGATTGTATTATATAAATAATATAATTAGTATCACTTCTTATTCATAAAAAACATATCAATACATTAATACCATGTCTTAAATTATTACTTGAGACCATATAAATATTTTTTTAATTTAAAAATCAAGTTTCCATTTCTTTCTTGAACAAATCCTTGAAGTTGATCCATGTAGATGTCTTTTTTTAACTTTTAATTAAAAAAAACTATTTTCACATCTATTTGATATATTTCTTACTCCATCATTTTTTTAATTGTCATAATAATTCTAATGATGATGAATTTGGCCATATAAACATATGTCTTATTGAAATTAATACTATCAATTTTTTATTAGCTTTTGGCAACTAATCTTCTATTATAACTCATAAAATTGTCCATTACATCCTTCTTGATTTTAAATTCCTATTCACAATCAATTAAAGATTAATTTAATAAAAATTGAGTCAATTTCCATATTCTATTGTCTATGAATAATATATATTTTTTAAAATATATCTTTTGATATTCTATCTATTATAAGAATATTCTTTGATACATACTTTATGTTCTTATTTATCTTGTGGATATTTTTTTTATAGATTTTTTTATCCTCTTAATCTTATTTCTTAGCTCTTGACTTTATGATTGATATAAAATATGTATTGAAGAACAAATATTTTGAAGTCACAACACTTAGCATCAGCAAAGTTGCATACAAAGAGAGTATGGAGTAAGATATATCTCACTTCCAATACCCAGTACTTATAGGTAGTGGTTGCTGCCCAAAAAGATAACTTCTACTCTTTGACTTTTATACACATGGTCCTAGGATCTTTTTGGTATTTCACAAATCTTGAGGGTATCCTATCTCTTGCACTAATTATTCTTATCTAGTCTTTAGATATTCTTTAGTTCATACTTTATTCTCTTGACTTTGACTCTTGGTCCTTGACCTCAACCTATATTCATAGGATTCTCTTTTTATATACCAAGAGTCAATCTTTTGACTATTAGCAACTTACTTAAGATAATATCCTCTATAAGGTAACTTATTCTACTTTCATTTTTATTTCAATACTCCCACTTTGCTATTGGTCAAAAGACTTTCAATCCTAATGCCTTTATTAACATATGATGTCTATCCTTTATTAATGCCTTTATTAACAAATCAGCAAGCATGTCTTCTCTTGTACAATACTTCATATCAATCACTCCTATTTCAATCTTCTCTCTTATGAAGTAATGTTGAATGTCAATGTACTTGGTCCTTGAATGATGCTCGGAATTCTTTGCAAATACAAGACATCCTTGATTGTCACACTCCATTGAAGTTGCTTCCATTTGCACATCTCTAATATCCTCCAAAAGTTGTCTTAGCCATATTGCCTCCATTATACCATGACTTGCTGCCATGTACTCTGCCTCTATTGTTGACCTTGCAATTATTGGTTGTCTCTTGCAATTCCATGATATAGCTCCCACTCCAACAAAGAACAAATATTCCATTATTGATCTTCTATCATATACATCTATTATTAATATAGATACAATCCATAAATCAAAATTAAATAAATCTATTAGAATATTGAAAAAGATGCAACCTTATATAGAACTTTATTTTTTGTAAAAATCCTTGAAACTTCAATCTTGTTACATCAAACTTCTTTGACATAATTATCTTTACTTCTTTTATATTTTAAATAGCAAGAATTCTTGGATTTAGCTATAAATTTGATCTACTTGCTTCTTTTAATTGCTCAATTTTTTGGCATAGACTTTAAACTTCATTGTTGATTTCTTCTATAGGCATTGGAATACTACTTCCATAATTGATATTAAAGATACCTAAAATTTTCACCCTAAGAATATTGATAAGCTTGTGAATGTCTATAATAGTTGAAAATTTATTCTCATCTTTGTCCAGTGAAGCATCTATAATTGTTTCTTCTGTAGACAATTCAAATATATTTATAAGTCAAATTAAAAGAAGATAATCTATAACTTCTAATATCAAATGAAGATTTCTAAAAAGAAGAGTAATTTACTTTCTTTAAGGAAAAAAATCATTGTTAGAAAAAAAAATTAAATTAAAGGTGGATAGTCTATAACTTTTAAAATACAACAATATATGTGAAATAGTACATTTATTTTTAAAAACAAGATAAGAATAATGAGTTAACATTCTTGATAAATTATTAAAGACATGAATTTCAAAGAACCAAAAACTCAATATACTCTTATATAACTCAAAAAATATAGATATTCATTCAAAAATAATAAAATTTTAAAATTGAAATAACTTTTGCCACAAACAAAAAGCTTAGAATGTCTTGAAAAAAGACTAAAGACTAAAAAAGTATTCACAAGAATCAAGAAGGCTTCATTCTTGCCTCCATATATATTATCTAATTAGAAGTTATGTAGTGACATTCTATAGGACCTTCAACATGTGTTGAAATTTGAAGACACATGTCTTAACTTGTAAGGCAAGTTTCTTATATAAAAGCTACATTATTAATTTGAACCACAAGTTGTTAATATATATGTCATAGTATTAGTTTTTTGATTAAGTTTTTAATCTATCAATTATCTATAGATACATACAAAGATGAAATCAAATCTATGAAGCTTCTATAAAAAACTTTCTTACAAGATATTATCACACAAACTTACTTTTATTTATTTATAATATTTAGGTAACTATTAGAGTAAATATGTATGTTTGGGATTCTTTCTAATTTAATTTTTTTAAGATTATTATGACTAATAAGGCTTGAATATATTTTTAGGTTATAAAAGTTTCTTATAATCTTGATTTTTTCTATAGTTTAATTTAAGATTTTGCTAGTCGAATTAAAATCCATAAGTCTAATACATCCAAATTCTTATTAATAGATACAAGAGCTTTTGTGCATGCTACAAAAGAAAGATCAAATTCTACTATATATGCGATATCTACTTTTTATAGAAAAAATATTTCAAATAGACTTTTAAGTCAGTATTAAGATTATCAAGATATTTTTTAGAAAAAAAATGTGGATATACTTCTAAATCGTTATTCTTATGATTGTTCCATCTATTGAATATGAAACACTATAAATTCATAATATTTAGTATCAACAAGGTTGCACACAAAGAAAATATGGAGTAAGATATTTCTTACTTCTAACATCTAATACTTATAAGTAGTGGTTGCTCCCTTAGAAGATAACTCCCATTCTTTGACTTTTACATGTATGGTTCTAAAATCCTTTCGAATCATATTAATCATAATGGTATCCTATACCAAACACTAATTACTCTTAATTAATCTTTGAATATTTCTTATTTTATATTTTATTCTCTTAATTTTGAATTTTGATCCTTGACTTCATCCTATATCTATAAAATGCCCTTTTTAACTACCAAGAATCAATCCTTTGATCATTAGTAACTTATCAAAGATAATATTTTCTATAATGTAACTTATTTTATTTTTATTTTTACTTATTTACTTTAATACTCCCACTTTACTATTGATCAAAAGGCTTTTAATCTTAATGCCTTTGTCAACATGTAATGTCTATCCTTTATTAATGCATTTATCAACAAATTAATAAATATGTCTTTTTTTATCCAATACTTTATATTAATATTTTCTATTTTAATCTTCTCTTTTATGAAGTGATATTGAATGTCAATATACTTGATTCTTCAATGATGCTTGGATTCTTTGCAAATACAAGACATCCTTGATTTTCACATTTTATTAAAGTTGCTTCTATATTGCTTCCATTGCACCATAGCTTATTGCCATGTACTTTGTTATTCATCTTGTAATTGTTAGTTGTGTCTTATAATTCCATGAAATAGCTACTACTCTAATAAAGAATACATATCCTATTGTTGATCTTCTATCATTTGCATCTTGAGTCTAATCCGCATCATAATAACCATACAAATTAATGTTATCACTTCTAAAGCACAATTTTAAATACAAAGTGTCTTTTAAGTACTTCATGATCCTTTTAATGGTTGTCCAATAGATTGGTCCATCCTTTGACATGTATTGGCTCACAACACTCACTACTTATATAAGATCTATCCTTACATACATAAATAAATCTACTACTATCTTATATGGAATACCTTATATTTGATCTTTAATTTTAGTAAATTCTATATATGTGAGCTTTATTAACTTCAAATTAGCCTCTAAAGGTGTTTCAATAGATTTACAATCTTTCATATGGAATTATTTCAACATCTTTTTAATATACTTATTTTTACTTATTATAAAGATTTTTTTAGCACAATCTCTCAAAAATTCTATTCCTAAACAATAAAGAAGCTCTATCAAATCATTCATTTCATACTTTTTTTCTAACTTTGCTTTCAATCAATTCATCATCACAATATTGATTAAAATGATCAAATCATCAATATAGAAGATGACAATCAATATAAATTTATTTGATTACATTATCTATAAAGAATGATCAAATTCACTCCTTTTAAATCCTTCATTCATAAAAAATGTATCAATACATTGGTACCATACCCTTAGAGATTGATTGACTCTATACAAGGCTTTTTTTAACTCACAAACAAGGTGTTATTTGTCTTCTTCTATAAATCCTTGAAGTTGCTCTATGTAGATATCTTTTTTTGGTTTTTCATTCAATAAAGCCATCTTTGCATCCATTTGATACATGTCAAAGTCTATTCTTGCTTCAATTATCACAATGATTTTAATGGTGGTGAATTTGGTTAGGGAAGCAAATATCTCATTAAAATCAACACCAACAACTTAAGATTAGCCTTTGGCAACCAATTTAGACTTGTATCTCATAACATTACCTATTACATTTTTTTTGGTTCTAAATACTAATAATTAATTGAAGATCAATTTGATGGAAATTGAATCAATTCCTATATTTCATTGTTTATAAATGATTTTTAATCTTCTTTCATGGTATTTTCCTACTTCATAGTATCCGTGGACTTCATTGCATCACATAAATTCAATAGATCAGTAAGGAGTGTAACATTGGTATATTCTTCATTTATTTGAAGAAAGTTGTGGTTCTTCTAATATGCACTAAGTTTTTTTCTATGTCTCAAAGGATATATATTTTCACTTGATGAAGCTTCACCTTCTTTCACTCCAAGGTTTCTTGTAAGCTTCTTCTTTCTTAAAATTTATTTTTTTACATTTTGAAGGTTAGTACTCTTCATTATCATCATTATTTTTAATGTCTTCATTGTCTTTACTACTGATTCTAGCAATTATAGGAATACTATGGTCTACCTTCTTTCGTTCTTCATCTTGATTTGAATGTCTACTATCATCAATGTTATCATCTTTTTTTTCTTTTTTTACTAAAATTAAAGATATTTCTACAAACACACTATTATTTCCACTTGGACACATCTCCAAGTGCTCATAAGCATTTTTATGCTCCAAAAACTCTACATCTTGACTTTTGATGATCTTCTTAGTTTCTAAACATATAAGTCTATATGCCTTAATATCTTCATAATATCCAACAAACAAATATTTTATGTATATTGTATCAAATTTGAACCTCATACAATCTGATATCTTTACATAAGTAATACATTTAAAAATCTTCATGTGTAAAATACAAGGTTTCTTGCTATTCCAAGCTTCTTGTAAAATCATTGATGTAAGTGCACTAGTTAGATACCATATTTACTACTGTTTTATTGGGTATCACATTTTTCTTGTATACACCATATTTACCATTGCTTCTACATATCACGGATATATATATTTATCCTAATAGTTACTTATATAATTAGGTAGAAATAGGTAAATATAAATTAATTTCATAAAGTCTTCTAAGTAAGTTTCTTAGAAGCTTCATAAATATAATTTTGACTTTAGATATATTTATAGGATAGAAACTTAGCCAATAAGTTAATCTTGTGTTGATAGCTTGTGGAACAAGTTAACTCTATATAATAGCTTGTGGAACAAGTTAACTATGTGGTGCATACATAGATAACTTGTCTTATAAGTTAAGATATGTAGCTAGCAAAGTCAATATGTTTTGGAGGTCCTAAAGGACATTGCCATGTAGCTCCTAGTTAAGAGTACATATGGAGGCAAGAATGAAGCCTTCTTCACTCTTGCCAATAACATTCTAGTCATTAGTCTTGTTTCAAGACTCTCTAGACTTTTTATTTTTAATAATAGTCATTCTAATTAATATTACATTATCTTTGAGTGACTTTCTAGTTTTCTTCAGTGACATAAGAGTATATTGAGGATTATCTTTCTTCGAGATTCATATCCTTGATAGTTTGACAAGAGTACTAACATACTATTTTTATCTTATTTTAGAAAGAAGTAGATTACTCCACTTCTATTTTTGTATTTTAAAGGTTACAAACTATCCACCTTTAAATAAAAAATCTTATTTTTTAACATTGATCTTTTCTTTAAAGAGAGTGGATTATCCCTCTTTGCAGAAATTTTTATTAGAGGTTGAAGATTAACCTCCTCTAATTTAATTTTTTGGATTTATTTAAGTTGTCTATAAAAGGAAAGATTATTGATGCTACTTCTAACAGAAGCAAGAATAGATTTGTAACTATTCTGGATCTTTAGAAGCTTATCGACACTCTTAAGTCAAAAACTTCATGCATCACCAATGTCAACCATAGGAGTCCTACTTCTATACTTATGGACAAAGTCCAGATTCTACGTCAAGAAGTTGTACTGTTGAAGAAAATAAGTCGATTGGCCCTACAATCTAATTTAGGGGATCTTGTGTCTACGAGCTCAGGAGAGGCAAGAATTTGTATGCTCAAGAAGATTGATGGAATAATATCAAAATTTGGAGGATTTTTTTACAACAAGTTAAACTCTACTTAAGATTACATCTTTTCTTATATATGGAAGAATTTACTCAAGTCAGCTTCATAGGCGCATTTCTATCTGGAAGTGCTCTTTCTTGGTTTGCACCTTTGATGGAAAATGATTCACAACTTCTTTATGATTTAAATTCATTCTTAGAAGTGTTTACGAGTACATTCAAAGAAAAGAATTAAGAATGAGTAGCAGAGACCAAACTCATATCTTTATAATAAGAATCACAATCAGCCACCACATATGTTGTTAAATTCCAAAACCTCACTTGCAATATAGACTAGAATGACAAAGCACTTATCAATAAGTTTTCATATGGATTAAAGGATAGCATCAAAGAATTGTTATTAACAATGCTAAAAATAGAATCTTTGGAATAATTTATTGCTCAAGCCATTATATGTGATAATCGATTATTTGAAAGATAATAAGAATAAAAACTTAGTTAGAGAAGAACAAGTCAAGTAAAAGGGGCAATTCTTAAGTTTTTTGAAACATATTCATCAAAGCCTAAACTAATGCAAATTGATACAATATGTTTTAATTTTTTCATAGAGCAAAAAAAGATTTGATATTGCCAAGAGGATTTGTGTTTATATTGTAGAAAAGCTAAGCATACTACTCAACATTATCTAAAGAAGCAACGTAATTACAAAATGAGGAGCATAATTACCAAAGAAGATAATGTGTCAAAAAATAAGTTTTTTCAGCTACAATAGGAACCATGCGGTTAGAATCATATGCAACACTTAATAAAGATCCTATTTTCTCCTCAAATCCCTCACCTTTTTTTATAATAGATGTATGTTTAGGACCTAAAAATCACAAAGACTTTATATTATTAGATTTAGGAGCCTGAGCCTGTTTTATAGACAAAGATTTTGTCAAAAATCAAAAAATATCTTTAATCAAGAAAACTAAATCCGTACATGTAGAATTTATAGATGGTCGTTTGTTGTCATGTGGAAATATTATCGATAAGACTATTCCTTTAGGTATAACAATTAAAGATCATAATAATGTAGTAGTATTTAATGTAATAAGATCTCTTTTCAATTCGAGTATTTTAGGATTATTGTGGCTAGAAAAATATAACCTTCAAATAGATTAGATTTCTTATAATTTTAACTTTTTTAGTAATATAATCCAAGATTGATTTAGTGAAGTAGAAGTATATAAGTCTAGTATATCCAAATCTTTACTAATAAGTGTAAGAGCTTTCATGCATACTGCAAAAAAAGGATCATCTTTTGTTATATATGCTACGCCCATTTTTAATGATGAAAAAATATAAAGTAATATTTTTAGCCAATATCAAGAATTCTAAGATACTTTTGATAAAAAGAATGTAGATATTTTTTTAGAGTATTGACCTTATAATTGTTCAATTGATATGCAAATAGTTCAACCACCATTCAGACCAATCTATAGCTTATCGCAAAATGAATTAGCTGTATCAAAGGAGTATATTGATGAAAACTTAACAAAGAACTTCATATGCTATTTTAAAATCCGAGCCAAGGCTCCTATCTTATTTGTAAAGAAGAAAGATAGATTTCTATCAATGTATAAGGATTATCAAGGATTCAATAAGATCACCATCAAGAATAGGTATCATTTATCTTTAATTTCAAGCCTTCTTGACTAACTCAATTAAACAAAGATCTATACCAAAATAGATCTAAGATGAGCATACAATTTAATTTGTATCAAAGAAGGAGATAAATGGAAGACTACTTTTCGAACTAAGTATGAGCATTTTGAATATAATATCATGTCTTTTGGATTCACAAATGTACTGGCCACTTTTCAACATCTTATGAATGATGTTTTTTTATAAATTTCTAGATGATTTTATTATTTACTATTTAAATGATATTTTAATATACTCTAAAAATATAAAAAAATATGAACCTCATGTTTGTTGTGTGTTACAAAAATTTAGAGATACAAGATTATATGCCAAGTTAGAAAAGTGTGTATTCCACATTACTTAAGTTGACTTTTTAGGATACATCATTTCTAACAAAGGCCTTATAATGGATCCTAAGAAGATCCAAAGTATCATAAATTAGAAGATTCTAAGAACATTACAAGATGTGCAATGCTTTTTGGACTTTGGTAATTACTACCAAATCTTCAAGAAGAACTTTTCACAAGTTACAGCTCTACTTATACATTTGACTTATAAAGAAAAACTTGAATAAAATAAAGAAGCAGAAGTATTATTTGATGCTTTAAAGAAGGAGTTTATTTTTACACCAATCTTGCTTTGGATCAACTTTTTTAAGATATTTTTGTGGAAAAAATTGCACTAGACTTTGCTATGGATGTCGTGTTGTGACAAATAGAAACAAATGATAAATACCACCTAGTAGCTTTGTATTTTAGGAAATTTTCAGCAGTCGAGATTAATTATGAGATCTATAATAAAGAACTCCTTGTAATTATAGATTCATTTCAAGAATGGCATCATTATCTAAAAGGTGCTTCAAGTCTAGTCACTGTATATACAAAAATAAGAACCTCGAGTACTTCATGTCAGTATATGTTTTGAATCATTGTCAAGTCCATTGGAGCATGTCTTTATCCAGATTCAATTTTAAGATTATTTATCGACTATGAAAATAATAAGGTCTATTAGACGTCCTATCTAAATGTTGTTATCTTGCACCAAAAAAAAGAGATGCTTCTTTTGATCAAAAAAGAACAATTCTCTTAAAGTCCAAGCATTTTCATCTTCAAGCAATAAAATCAACATTGACTATTGATTCAATCTTTGTTAAGTAAATTCAATCAAATATGTCTTCTAATCCTCTTATTCATGATATCAAGAATACTTTCTCTAAGTTCTATGATACTTCAAAGTTTGAGTTCAAGAATAATCTATTATATTTCAAAGATCACTTATATATTCCAGAAGATGAAGCATGATTATGTGTCCTTCAAGTTTGTCATGATTTTTCAGCAATCGGATGTTTTAGATACAATAAGACTTTGGAGCTAATATCAAGAGATTTTTAGTAGCTTCAAATGTAAAAAGCAATCAAAGACTTAGTACAATCATATCATATTTATTGAAGATCCAAAACTCCTCGTCATTGACCTTATATACTTCTTCAATTGTTACCAATTCTAGAACAATCATGGTCTTCCATTTCTATGGATTTTATCACGGATCTTTTAGTCTCAAGTTCATGTAACTCCATATTTTTAATCATAGATTGCTTCATGAAAATGGTACATTTTGTACCATGTGCAAAATCTATTTTAGGTGAGAAAATAGCTAAACTTTTTATTGACAATATCTATCACTATCATGGATTATCAAAGGATATTATATCAAATAGGAGGACTTAATTTGTATCAAGATTTTGAAGAACCCTATTCAAGATTCTAAAGGTAGATGTAAAGATTTCTTTGATTTTTCATCCTCAAATTGATGGGCAAATGGAACGGGTGAATCAAGTTTTAAAGTAGTATTTGAGATGTACCATCAATTATCATCAAGATGATTGGATAATTTTTTTGTAATTGGTAGAATTTGCATACAATAAATTGGTACATTCTTCTATTCAACAAATATCTTTCTTTGCCAATTATAGTTATCATCTGTAGAATAGATATTAGTTCGTTTCTATAAGATATTAGTAAAATAGACTAATAGTCCATAGAATAGTCAGTTCAAGAGGACAGATGATTGACTTAGTTATTAAAAGCAATTAATTACAGAATTACGGTTAGAATCTGGAAATCAAGAAGAATTATATAGGAGTTGTAGAAGTTTGTTGGGGTGCCAGACTATAATAGTCATGAGTCAGGATAAGCTTGATGCTACTTCTTTGTTTCTTTGTTTTCTTTGTTATTGAAGAGTAATGAATAGTTTTTGAATATTGAAAAGTGAGTCTATGGAATAAATCAGAGATTGATTTATGAGTTATTGATTATGTAATTGGAGTACTGAGTGATTGAATTATATGAGGAGTTATTAGAAGATTATGACTGTTGTTTATTGAGAGTTGTCTGTGTTTTGGACAAAGAAAGTTGGTGATTATAGAAATTATGTGAATTCAAATTGTTAGAGTAAAGTCTGTTATTCCTGGTGTTGGATGGAAATTATTGTATTTTGAGTGGTATTTTGAGAGTGCAGAGTTGCACACTATTGTTATTAGTTGATGAAGGAGTATTGTTACTGGAAGAAAGCATTCTAGTGTTTCTTAGTATTTTAGTGGTTTGGAATATGATTAATTGTGTGACCCTAATAAGTAAAATTCATACACTTAGTCTTTCCTTGTGTTTGAATTCTCCTATACAGGTTTATTCTGAAAGAAATTGTAAAATAAGTAAAACGATAATCACATCATCCATGATTTCATACTTTTGACTTTTTAAAAGTTGATAATCTTACACTAGAATATTTAATAAATTATTTATTAGAGCTATATACAACAATAAAGATATAATTAAAAGAAGCTCAAGGATGGCAAAAGACCCATATGGATGCTTATTGCAAGGAGCAATGACAATTCAACATAGGTGACAAGGTATGGCTACTTCATTAAAATATCAAGACTACTTATCCTTGTGATAAATTAGACTATTGAAGGCTATGATCTTTTTCTATTTGTGAATAAATCAATGTTGTTGCTTATCACATCTATCAAATTTTATGAAGATCCATCCTATATTTTATGTGTCCCTTCTTGAGCCATATAAGACAGTGAATATTTTGGAAAGAAGATAAATACTACGTCCTCTTATAGAAGTAGATAATAATCAAAAGTTTGATGTAGAAGAAGTCTTAGATTCAAGGCGATGCCAAAGTAGGTTAGAATATCTTGTTCATTGGTGTGGACATGATATTAGTGAATGTACATGGGAGCCATCAAAGAATCTTGCAAATACAGCAAAGAAAGTTGAATCTTTTCATCAATAAAATCCATCAAAACTAAGTTGAAGAATAGTAAATCTTTGCTATAAAAGAAACAAGATCAAAGAAAGATAACATTCTACCTTCTATCTTTTTTTGTAGCTTATATATATTTATGATGCTAAGGAGATGGAGAACTAATAACCAGCATATTCAACTCAAGAGCTTTTATTTACAGACTTAATAGATAAGATATTTTAATTGTTACAACCTTCAAGACGATGAAATCAAAATGAAGATCCTCAAGAATGTCATGTCCTTCCTCAAATAGATGGCAAGATACAACGTGATTGCTATCACAACCTTGGAAGACACTTCCGTTGTTTGGTGATTTTATTAGAAGTAGGAACAATTCTTGACGATATTCCAAATGCTTTATTTAAAAGAAATTACAAAGACTTCAAGAATGACTAAATAACAAGGTGGCATTTTTGCCTTTGTATAGGATACTATAGATGGCTAAGAAGACCTATCAACCATCTTCAAAGAGAGCAAAGCTTAGAGTATGTGGCAAATACAATTCGTCACATTTTAGACTTCCTCAACATATGAAGACCGCTCCTTGTGGAACTCGTTCCTTGAAGGAGAGATAATATGACGGATATATATATATATATATATATATATTTATCCCAATAATTACTTATATAATTAGGTAGAAGTAAATAAATATCAATTAATTTCATAAAGTCTTCTAAATAAGCTTCATAGATACTGTTTTGTTTTTAGATGTATTTATAAGATAGAAACTTGGCTAATAAATTAACCTTATGTTGATAGCTTGTGGAACAAGATAACTCTATGTAGTAGATTGTAGAACAAGCTAATTATATGGCACATACATAGATAACTTGCCTTGCAAGTTAAGACATGTGGTCAGCAAAGTGAACATATTTTAGAGGTCTTATAAGACATTGTTATGTAGCTCCTAGTTAAGATCACATATGGAGGCAAGAGTGAAGCCTTCTTTACTCTTGTCAATTTCATTCTAGTCGTTAGTCTCATTTCAAGACTTTTTGGTCTTCTTATTTTTGGTGATATCTATTTTAGTTAATATTATATTATCTTTTAAGTGACTTTCTAGTTCTCTTTAGTGACACAAGAGTGTATTGAGGGTTGTCTTTCTTGGAGATTCATGTCCTTGATATTGTGTAATATTCATGCCTAAGATTTTGTACATGAAGCATACTCTTTGTCATCTCTATAATTATGTGATTTATTCTTTTAGCAACTCTATTTTGCTTTAGAGTGTAAGAAGTAGAGGATTGTCTTGCAACACCTTGAATCTTGAAGAATTCATCAAAATATTTTGATATGTATTCACTTCTATTATCGAAATACAACACTTTGAGCTTTCATTCACATTATTTTTCCACAAGAGCCTTAAACTCCTTAAACCTTGAAAAATATTTATTCTTGGCTTTAATGATGTAAATCCATATCTTTTTAAAAAATAACATTAATAAATGTTACAAAGTACCTTGTTCCTCCAATTAATGATGTCTTCATTGATTTACAAACATCAAAATGTATAATTTCTAATAATTTACTTGTAAGTGTTGTAACTCCACTTGGAAATGATTTCTTTTGTTATTTGTCTTGTATACAATCTTCACAAGAAAGTATCAAGGCATTGTGGCTGAATTGACCAAGATTCAAGTTACTTCTTATAGATTGGAATTCTTTCTTACTTTTGGCATTCAAATAATCAAACTATTGATACCAAATTTCAAACTTATCTTGATCTTGTGGAAAGTCAGCAAATGCCACCACTTCAAGTGAATTCACTTTCTTACAATTGATAAAGTACAAGTTGCCATTTCTAATGCCTTTGGCTATATGTTGTCTATTCAATATCTTTACAAAACATCCATTCATATGAAATTAAATCTTATAATGATGTAATATAAGTTTGTTCATGGAAAGGAGGTTCTTCTTCAACTTTGGAATATGTAAGACTTTCTTCAACCTAATCTTCTTTATTTGATCTTTCACAATAATTTCCACTACATTAGATCTAATTTCAATGGCTTGTATTATGCTATTGTCTCGCAACTAAAATTTGATTGCTAGAATTTCTTCATAAGTATCAAATAATTACTTGTATAGTATCATATCTTTGGTAGCATCCAAATTTATAATCCACTTAGACATGGCAACCATGGAAGCTCCTTCACTTGCCATGAAAGCATAGTCATTTCTATTAAAATTATAACAAGCATTGTGTTTATTTTTTTAAACTTTTTTCTTGGCTTTGTAGTAATTTTTAGAAAAGTGACTTAATTTTTACAAATATAGAAATTTTTCTTGTTGCTTTTTGAATTATCACATTGATAAAAATATCTACCTTTGCTTTATCTTCAAAATAGAATAAAATATTTATTTTGAAGCTCTTTTTCTTTTTTCTTGGTTACTTATATGTAAAAAATTGGCATCATCAAGATTTTTTGTAATTATTCTAAAAGCCTTTATTTTATGATGTTTATATTCTTTCTTTACTTTGACATTAGTTTTATCACTTGAAGGCTTTTTTTTTCATCTACAATGATCTAAAGATCCAATAAAACCAACAAAAGCTCCATTTTCTTCTTTTGATTGTAAAAGTTGTTAGTCCTAAACTTCTCAATCATTCTTAAATTTTCACCCTCACTAAAAGCCATAATTAAAAAAAACGTGTATAAAAAAAATCAAAAAAAAAGAAAGAGCTTTCAAAATCAATAAAAAGGTATCGCTACCTTAGAAATCCAAAATGCCCTCTTTGTAAA
Organism: Physcomitrium patens; assembly: GCF_059467195.1. Classification (NCBI taxonomy): domain Eukaryota; kingdom Viridiplantae; phylum Streptophyta; class Bryopsida; order Funariales; family Funariaceae; genus Physcomitrium; species Physcomitrium patens. The sequence continues at coordinate 16,350,484 of NC_143424.1, read as the reverse complement.
TAAACAAGTGATATCAATCTTTAGTCACTCTCAACTTCACTTATAAGACTTCTTAAAAATATTATACTCTATCTAAACTTCTTATATTAGCTTTTTCATTCCTCAATCATCCTTCTTTTTTTATAAAATACTTCTAATTTCACAAAATACTTTTTATCATTATAAGAGGATCTGAAGAAAAATTTTCCATATAAAATCTTAATGTTAGATTAAAAATTATATAATTAAAAAAAAAGATAATACTAGTATTTTAAAATATCATTCTAAGGTATCAAACAACTTCTATATTATCAATGCACTTTAAAAGAAGTAAGAATAAAACTACATCAATAATTAGATGCAACAATGGAGTTAGATAATACTAAATCTTAATATCAAAAACAACCAAAAGATCTATTTTTTACAATAAGTAAGATTTCAAAGAATTTCAAAACTCATAATTAAAGGTAAGTGGACTCATAACCTATTGAAAAACAAGTACTATGAAGTCACAACACTTAGCATTAGCAAAGTTGCTCATAAAAAAAGTATGGAGTAAGATATCTTTGACTTCCAACATTCAATACTTATAGGTGGTGGTTGCTATCTTAAAAGATAATTTCATTCTTTAACTTTTACATATATAGTCCTATGATTCTTTGGCATCATATTAAGTACAAAATATCCTATGTAAAATATTAATTATTCTTAACTAGTCTTTGAATATTTTCTAGTTCATATTTTATCTTCTTGACTTTGATTCTTGGTCCTTGATCTCATTCTATATCTATAAGATGTCCTTTATAACCACCAAAAATCAATCTTTTGACTATTAGTAACTTATCTAAGATAATATCTTTTACATGATAAGTTATTCTATTTTTATTTTTATTTATTTACTTTAATACCATCAATCTATGAAAAAGAGCTCAACCACCATTCAAATCAATTAGTAGCCTATGAAAGAATAAGTTGGCTACATTTAAAAAATACATTAATAAGAACTTGGCTAAAAACTTCATACACTATTTTAAATTTCTAATAAGAACTCCTATCTTATTTGCAAAGAAAAAAAATAGATCTCTACAAATGTGTATGAATTATCAACAATTCAATAAAAGCACCATCAAAAATAGGTGCCTTCTATCTTTGATTTCAAGACTCTTTATTCAACTCAATCAAACAAAGATCTATATTAAAATAGATCTATAAAAAATATACAAACTAATATGCATTAAAAAAATAAAATGAATAGAAATTTTTGTTTCAAATCAAGTATGAATATTTTGAATATAATATCATGGATTTTAAAGACATAAATACACCAGCTACTTTTCAATATCTAATGGATGATATCTTTTGTAAATTTCTTGATAACTTTATTATTTTTTATCTAGACCATATTTAAATTTATTTTAATAATACAAAAGAACATAAACTTTATATTTGTCTTGTATTACAAAAATTAAAAGATGTAAGATTATATGCCAAGATAAAAAATTGTACATTTTATACTACTTAAGTTGACTTTTTAGAATACATCATTTCAAAAAATGGCCTTATAATAGATCCTAACAAGGTCTAGACTATCATGGATTAGAAGATTTCAAAAACAATAAAAAATGTGCAATGTTTTTTGAAATTTATTAATTATTATTGAATCTTCATCCAATTTTTTTTTCAAGTATTGGCTCTTTTTACATGTCTGACATATAAAGATAAATTTGAATAGAGTAAAGAAATTAAGGCATCTTTTGAAGTATTGTCTTATTACCTGTTGTTTTATTTGGAAATGCACTTAGCATCTAGCTGAGGAAGGTGAGGTTGTATTTCACAAGTATCCAAGAAATCTTAATAGGTTTCATTCATATGAGAAGAATATAATCCAAATTTTAATTCAAAAGTACCAAAAAAAATTCTTCTTAATAGCCTCAATCATACATAAATCCCAATTACCTTGTTACTTTTATATTTAACTAATTTAGATTTTTCTTATAAGTCCTAATCCTAATCAATGAGCTTTGACAAGTTGTAACTTCTAATTTAATTGTCCACTTGATGTGAAATTTTGTAGGAAATTTTTAATGTAAGTCTTCTATATGCTTAAGAAATTTCAGCCCAATCTAATTTAGAGATTATAAAAAAAACCTCCAAAAACTGCACTCATGTCATTTGGCCACTAACTTGAAAGGTGATGCAAAAGCTCTAGTAGTGATTTCTTCTTTTTTAATTATTAACTTCAATTAAAAACTAATATATAGCTTGATCTTCAAGTCTTCTAAGACCAAGCCAAATTTCACCTTGATCCGACAAATAGATCTTTAGATATTATAGAAATCCTACCTAAACCAAAATTACCAACTTCCAAAATTCTCTTGTGCTAAAAACTAGATATCTCTAAACCATGCTATTAGATTAATATAAGATTTTATGCACACTTATTATATACAACAATCTAAATGTAATCAAATTTTGATTCATAGATGTTACACCAATTACACAAATGAGCTAGGAATGCTAGTCCTAATTGTATTAAATAAAATCCAAATCACCAATATAAACCTTGACTTTGAAGAATGATTGCAAATTCATTCCAAATCTTCTAAAACCAAACTTTATACCTTTGAAAAGATCTTAAAGCTAGCTCTTCAATTCTAATAGCCAATTTCCAAAATCTCTCATACTTTGTCCTAGATTGTTATTATTGTGGCTAGAGGTCTAATTTCAACTGTGTTCCACAAATAGCCGACCTCTAGATATCAATCTAACCTATCCTAAGGATTTTTTAGCCCGATCTTATCCTTCATTTAATCCTAATATTAATCATATCAACCATTTACTTCTTTTACTCCGATTTTATCAATTTATGGCCTTTTTAATGCAATAAAAGAGTTTCTATATCCTAGAAGGTAAAAATATTAATTAACTTTTATCTACTTACTAATAAGATAAGAAAATAGAGTAAGAGGCTTTTATAAAAGCCTCATTAAAACATGTTAAATTTTTGTTGAATTAAGATAATAGAATATTAATTAAAAAATTATTTTAATGATATTTTTATCATATAGTTGTATCACAATATGACATCCATCTCCTCTAAACGTGCACATCCTCAAATATGTGCCAATATTTAATACACTATTAATAAAAGTATGAAATACAAGGGTTGAAAATTTAAAAATCTTTAAATATAAAGACATGGACTATAGATTTAAAGATTATATGGACATCTCAAATAGAGCTTGGAATCAAAGAATAAAGAGAAAGATATAAGTAAGATGTATGTCACCATGTGGAAGACATTCCAATTAAGTTTTTTTATTTCAAAATTTGTACTTTGCCAATGGTTTGGTCATGTGTAAAGGTAGATATTTTTAATTTATTTGTACATGTTGGATACATGGAAATATTAACAAAAGTTACTACCATTAATAGTATCATCTCAAATCTAATCAAATAAATAAAATAAAAAGAATCTATGGATGAGATGTTTATTTTAAGATGGTTAGCAATCCATTGAAGATGGATAATATACATTATTAAAATTATAATCTTAGTAGGGGCTTATTCTATTTTAAAAAATAGATTTATGTATATGTTAATAGTATACTTTGGACACATATACTTCAAGAAGGGCATGACACTCTAATATCTAGATACCTAGGACAAAAAAAGACTTTCAAACAAATCTCAAAAACATGATTTTGGTTAGATTTGGATAGTGATGTTTGAGCTTTTGTGTACTCTTGCAAGTCATGCCAATATAAGAAGGCATACAACAAAGCATCATCCAGACTATTGTAGCCAATTCTACTACCTACTATACATTAAGAGCATATAACTATGGATCTCATTATATGTTTACTTATCAAGGACATACATAGGAAGTTGTAGAAGATTCTAGAAGGTCCTAGAAAAGCTTTGTAGTTTGTAGAAGCTACTTGAGAAGTTTTCAAGCTCATGAAAGCTTCTTGAGAAGTTTCCTAGTTTGTGAAAGTTGCTTAAGAAGCTTCTTAACTCGTAGAAGTTGCTTGAGAAGCTTCCTAGTTTGTAGAAGCTACTTGATAGCTTCTTAGCTTGTAGTATATATAGGAGCCGAGACTAAGGGGATCCTCAGTCTAGACAACACATCTCTTAGAGCTCTAGCTCACCTTTCTAGTGTTCTTCTTGTACTCATCTGACTAATCTAGTTCTTGCCATTTTTTCTTGAGCTTCTTGTTTAGATTTCCAGTCAGTATGCTAAATTTGTGAAAGTTTGTCGAGACCACACTTATCTTTCATGTCAAAGCTAATTCTTTCTTATTAGAGTGTGGATTACCTCTCTGCTTGAAGGTGTTGGCATTTTAGAGGTTGTGGATTATCCTCCTCTAAACTGATATTTTTTTTATTATAATATTAGAATCTTGTCTTTCTTGGAGAGAGTGGATTATCACTCTTCTTGAAGGTTTTAAGGCGTTTTAGAAGTTACGAAGTACCCTCTTCCAAACCAATACTACCTTCTTGTAGAATCATTTCTTTCCTTCTCTTAGAATGGCCAGAAGTCAAGATATTAGTATGATTGAAAGTTTGGAGTCCGAGTTGGAAGCCATTATGAATGCTCTTGCTACTTTATCATAGAAAATTATAGAGATTGAAAGAATCATTGCAAGACTTTATAATGACATCCGAGATGGCACAATCAAAGATTCACTAGCCTCAAGTTTCAACATTAAGAGAAGCAGCTTTGCCTCTAGTTCAATAAGGACCGTTGGTCTTACAACAAAAAGAACCCCAAATTAGCCTTCCAAACAAGTTCAATGGTACGCATTCCAAGTTTCAAGGTTTTGTGAATCAAATTAGATTGATAACAGCTTTACAACCCAAATGCTATTCAACGAGGAGTCACGTATTGGACTGGTTGGAACTTTGTTCATGGAGCAAGCTCTATCATGGTTTGTTCCTTTGTTTGAGAAAAGAACGTCAATTTTGAACAACTTCAAAACTTTTTTGGAGGTGTTTGCAAAAGCATTTGACAAATATGACAAGGCGCGATGGACTACAACAACGATTCGATCGCTATTACAAGGGACACCCTCCATTTCAGTCTATCCATCAGATTTCAAACAATTAGCATACGACATCAACTGGAATGAGGAAGCATTGATGAGTCAATTTTATTGGAGCTTAAAAGATGACGTAAAGGATTTGTTATTATCTCTTCTCGATCCGCAAATACTCAACAAAGCCATAAGTCAAGCTATGAAGTACAATAACAGCCTATTCCAACGTCGCCAAGATCAACGCTTAAGATAACATACGGCTCATCATGCTCCAATTATGTGAGCAAGCAGCCTGAATTCACATTCAAAGGTGAAAGACATGTAAATTGATTTGGTACATATCAAAATCCTAACTCTAGAAGAAAAAAAGTAGCATATGGAAGAAGGACTATGCTTATATTGCGATGAAGAAGGCCACAGAGTTAGAAACTATTCCAAGAAGCAAAATTGACGCATTATTAGGACCAAAGGTGCGTTTATTCTTGAAAACAAAGATGCCCAGTCATAATAGGGACTGTGCTACTGGACAATTCAATACCACAAAAACAATCAGGTTCTTCTCTTTACGCTCAGCCTGTCCATTGCTTTACCATTCTTCTATCTTTTGGCCCTCAAAAAATAAAAATCTTAGCGTTATTAGATTCAAGAGCATCTGCTTGTTTTTTAGACAAAGAATTTGCTAAGCGTCATGAAATTCTTCTAGTATGAAAACCTAAACCCATTCATATAGAAGTAATGGATGAACAACCTTTATTGTTTGGTAGTGTCATCTATGAATCAGAACCTATAGAGGTAATGTTTAAAGACCATGGTAGTTATATTATTTTTAATATTATTAGAAACCCATCAAACTCTATTATTCTTGGTCTTTCTTGGTTAAAAATGCATAATCCAACCATAAATTGGAGGTTAAGAAGGATGACATTTCCTATAGTACATTTTGAGAGTAAGCCTGTTAGAAGATTCTGAATCAAAAAACCTTTATTTATTGGAGCAAGAGGTTTTATAACATCGTCCAAGGAAGGTACACCATTTGTTCTTTATGCGACTCCAACTCGCAAAGAAAAGATTTCGACAACAAATATACCAGAGCAATATAAAGATTTTGAAGACGTGTTTCAAAAGAACAATGCTGACATGCTACCAGAGCATCGACCATATGATTGTGCCATAGACTTGCAGGAAGGAGCACAACCACCTCTTGGCACAATCTACAATTTGTTGTAGATAGAGTTAGCAGAGTTGTAAAAGTACATTGACGAGAATCTAGCCAAGAACTTCATTTATTAATCGAAGTCACCAATTGGGGCACCAATCTTATTTGTGAAGAAGAAAGATGGCTTGCTACAGATGTGCATGGATTATCGAGGTCTCAACAAGGTAACAAAGAAGAATCGTTATCCATTATCCTTGATATCAGGTCTCCTAGAGGAACTTGTGCATGTAAGTATCTTTACAAAGATTGGTTTAAGGGGAACTTACAATCTCGTGTGAATTAAGGAAAGAGACGAATGGAAGACAACTTTTCATACAAGGTATGGCCATTTTGAATATAATGTCATGCCTTTCGGTCTTATCAATGCTCCGATGATCTTTCAACACATGATGAATGATATCTTTTAAGAGTACCTTGATGATTTTGTTATCATCTATCTAGACGATATTTTGATATTTTCCAAGAATGTAGAAGAGCATGAGAAACACGTTCGTCTAGTCCTTGAAAAACTCCACAAGTAAGGACTTTATACTAAGTTGGAGAAGTGCTTATTTAATCAAACTAAAATGGAGTTTTTGGGATTCATTACAACTACGAAAGGCTTGAAGATGGATCCTAAGAAGGTGGAAGTAATTGTATCATGAAAAATTCCAAAGACGATTAGAGATGTACAATGCTTTTTTAGCTTTGCTAACTTCTACCAGATCTTCATCAAGAATTATTCTCAAGTTGCTACTCCGCTCACTCAATTGATATGTAAAGACAAGCTCGAATGAGGACCTTTAATAGAAAAAGCATTTCAAGATCTTAAGACAACATTTACTATGGCTCTAATCTTGATACATCCGGACTTTACAAAGGCCTTCTATTTGGACACCAATGTCATACTGTAAATGCTTAAAGTATATAAAAATTAGTTAAAACATATTATATGTTAATAAATCTAGATGTTTGTTAGAGTGGCTAGTAGATTAAATTATAAGGAGTTGGTATAAGAAACTTTACTTTATTTCTTTACTTTATTTCTTTACTTGTTTTCATTTTGATATTAAAAAATATATATATAGAACCTAAATATTTAGTATGAAGCCTTGAGAGAAGGTGGAAGCCGAAACTAGTAGGAAGCTTGTGTATTTGGTTTAATTTCTTAAAAAGGAAAAATTTATATATAAACTTAGGACTTCCCTTATTTTCAAGCTTGTTTGAATAAATAGTGACAGCCAGTAGCCCAGCGTTTTCTTGAGGCAAACTCTCTCTACCCTGACACCGATGCTTCAGATTTTGCTATGGGAGCTGTACTTTCGCAGATAGGCACAGACAAGAAGCTTCATCCGGTGTCATGTTGTAATTTATTTATAGTATAAAAATAATGGTTATTATATTGATGTTATTTAATAATGATCTTAGAAAATAATGAGTTATTTTCTATAGAATTTCATAGTTTATAGAAATCTTAAATAACTTGTGTAAGTTTTATAAGTAAAAGTAGAAGTATTAGAATATTTAATCTGGAAGATGTAGAAAGATATGGATATTGATATTATAGTATTGTGGCCTTAGGCCATCTACGTGGATAGATAAGACAAGGATAAGAGGATCTTCACTCTCATTGGCTATAGGTCATGACGAATGAGCTTCAAGGGGCTGTCCGAGAGAAAACCGAAGGGGAGGCCACTTCTTCGAGGGCATTCGAAGGTTTAGAGGAGAGATTCAGAGAGCTTGTGTTTTGGGCTATAATTTTGGTATATAAAGTTTGTTATTTGAGTTTTGTATGAAGAAGTTAATGTTGTTTGAAGTTAGGGTGTGAATTGTTTATCGACTGTCATTCTTTTAAGCATACAAAAAAGTTGTAGAAGGTTTTTTGGAAAACAAAAGATGTCGTTGATAAGCTGGTTTGAAGGACTACAATTTTTGTAAAAGGGTTGTTAACTTTGAGTCTACAATAAGAGAGTCATGGCTATTTAAAATCTAGATGTGAAATTTATACCTATTGTCACTCTTTCAAGCATACAAAGAGTTGTAGAAAGGCATTTAACAATTCGAAGGTGGAGTTGGAAAGTTGACTTGAAGGGCTTCAACTATTGTGTAAGATTTGATGAAATCAAATTTAAAGTGTGGAAGAAATGGCTGGTCCAAGTTGGAGCTTGCAAATTAAGGAAGTAAGTGAACTGAATTGTTGATGGTTATGTTTTGAGCCATTTTTTTTTAGCATTTTGAATGAATTTTGGCTCAAAATTTCCAAAGGTGTAGTTATAATATTGAGAAGCTATACAAAAAAAACTTTCATATCATTTGAGTATTGGGTTTGTAAGAAAGTACAAAATCAATGTATAGGTGTTTATAAGTCAATATGTAAAGGCCCAACTACTGAAATTGTGTTATCTAGAGTTTTATAAGAATCGATGATTGAAATTTGCATATAAAAGAATTAAAAATATTGCCTTACTTCTCAGATATTTTGAGCTTAATCTAACGGTTGGATTGAGAATTATCAAATTTTAAAGTTGAGTGCATCAAACGGATTCGGTATTGAAGGAATTTTGGTATTACAAGGATTTTACTACCACAAAAAGGGTTTTGGAAATTAAGAAAGATTTAGAAATTATTGATTGATTCTACTATTACTAAAAGTCTGGTAATTATTATTTATTGCTATAACTTTTATTATTATTGGATACCCAGTAATTATTATTTATTACTATAACTTTTACTATTACTAGAGGTGTGAAAATTATTATTTATTGTTATAAATTTTACTATTATTGGAGGTTCGGTAATTATTATTTACTACTATAACTTTTACTATTACTAAAAACTTCATATTTGATGTTTATTGCTACTATGTTTAATATTATAAAAAAGAATAAAAATAAAATTATAAATAATCTTGGAGTATTTTTCATCTTATGATTAATTGAGAATTTAGTGACAACCAAAAGCCTAGCACTTTCTTAAGGCAAACTCTCTTTTCCCCGACATTGGTTGCGTTCTACTCTCGGAAGTTTTCTGCTGCCAAGATCAACTATGAGATCCATGATAAAGAACTTCTTGCGATAGTGGATTCTTTCCAAGAGTGGCATTACTTTCTCGAAAGAGTTGTGCATCTAATGACCGTATACATGGATCACAAGAATTTGAAGTATTTCAAGTCGACTCGGATTTTGAATCATCATCAAGCTCAATGAAATATATTGTTATTTAGGTTTGATTTTGTTATTATTTATCGGCCTGGGAAGTAACAAGGACTATCCGATGCATTATCAAGAAGATCGTATCTAGTACCAAAGGCTGGAGAAGCAGCGTTTGATAAACAATGTACAACATTATTGAAGTTGGAACAATTTAGGCTTTGCTCTCTTATAGTGCTAATTAATACTAACTTCCTCAACTAGGTATGTACTTTGACTATTAGAGATTCTGTAGCTCTCAATATCAGGCAACGTGTCAATAATGACAAGTTCAAGGTGAAAGGAGATCTTTTATACTTTGAGGAGCAGTTGTATATTCCAAAGGAACGAGTACGACTCTCAGTTTTCTAATCTCGACTCGACTTTTTAGCTGTGGGACATTTTGGATTCAATAAGACCTTGGAACTTATTTCCTAAGATTTTTGATGGCCCCAAATGTAGAAGGATGTCAAGGATTTTGTCCTCTCCTATGACATTTGTTCAAGTTCTAAGAACCCTCGGCATCGTCCTTATGGTCTTTTTTAGCCATTGCCTATTTCACGTCGGCCATAGTCTTAAGTTTCCATAGACTTCATTATGGACCTACCGCCATCGAATTCATTTGACAGCATCTTTGTTGTGGTAGATCGGCTTACAAAGATGGCACACTTTGTCCCTTGCAAGAAAACATCATCAAGCAAAGACATAGCAAGGCTTTTTCTTGATAGTGTGTATCGATATCATGTTTTATTAGATGATATGATGTCGGATCAAGGAACCCAATTCGTATCAAAGTTCTGGAGACCTCACTTTGAGATATTGAAGGTGGATATCAAGCTTTCTTCAACTTTTCATCCTTAAATTGATGGCCAAACGGAACAAGTGAATCAAACTTTGAAGCAATATTTATGATGCAACATCAACTATCAGTAAGATGATTGGATTGTATATCTATTATTAGTCGAATTTGTATATAACAATATCCTTCATGCATTAACTCAACAAAGTCCATTATTTTCTAATTATGGATATCATCTGAAGCTTGATTTGTTGAGTCCGTCAACCAATAACAATTCCATATCTGCAGGATTTGTAAAACAACTACTGGAGCTTCAAACTATATTGAAGCTTCAATTGCAAATCGCCCAAGAAGCTTACAAGGCGTTTGTAGACAAATTTCAGAATCAGGCACCTACTTTCAAAATTGGAGATAAAGTATAGCTCTTTTGACTGAATATTAAAACCAAGCAGCGATGTGATAAGTTGGACTATTGGAGATTGGGACCATTTGTCATCCAGAAGCAAATCAATCCAGTGGCGTACCGTTTGGGATTACCGGCTACTATGAAGGTACACCTAATCTTTCATGTTTCTTTCTTGGAGCTTTATTAAGAGTCGTCTTTTTCTAGAAGAGTGCAATATCCGCCACCTAATATTAAAATTGAGAACCACGAAGAATACGAAGTAGAAAAGGTACTAGATTTGTAGCATAAGTGGAGAAAATTGGAGTACCTAGTGCATTGGAGTGGCTATGATATCAATGAGCGCTCATAGAAACCAGGAAAAAATCTTATCAATGTGTCATAAAAGGTACAGGAGTTTCATCGACAGTATCTTCAGAAACCTAAGCCCTTTCGATGAAAGTTTTTCAATAAAGTCCCTTCGCCTTGAAGTCTCTTAATCCTCAGCCTTACAAAGAAGGGTGAGAAGGAACCTCTTAAAGACATAGTTAGAGACTATAAATCTATAACCTGAGTCCATCCTTTCATGTTTAGTGCTTGTTTTTTCGGTCTGATATGGATAGCCAAGAGATAGATACCATACCAGTCATGTCTTCTCAACCAAGTATCTTACAAAGACGACCCTGAGATGAAAAACAGCCTGTACCACAAAGACGGCAGAAGATATTTAATAACAGGTCACTAGTCATTGTGTTTGAGGTAGAACTTGCCTATGGTGATCTTTTCGAAGGAGTATTTGCAGGACATTTTTACAATGAAGACACTGAAGTTCATGCCTGGTTAGAAATCAAAGGCGTAGGACATTATCATTGGTTATAAGGATCAATGAACTACTTGCCATGTAAATAATAATTGGAGTATACTGTAGACACTATGTGACAAATTTTCAACTTCTTACGTTGGTACTGACTCGCAATAGGAGTACTTCTTGGAGACCTCGAAGCTAAAAGGGGAGGGAGGTGATATCAAGGACATACACTAGGAAGTTGTAGAAGATTCTAGAAGGTACTAGAGAAGCTTTGTAGTTTGTAGAAGCTACTTAAGAAGTTTTCAACCTTGTGGAAGCTGCTTGAAAAGTTTCTTAGTTTGTGGAAGCTACTTCAAAAGCTTCCTAGCTTATAGTATATATACAAGCCGAGATTGAGAGGATCTTCAATCTCATCAACACACCTCTTAGAGCTCTAGCTCACCTCTCTAGTGTTATTCTTGTACTCATCTGACTAATCTAGTTTTTGCCAATTCTTCTTGAGCTTCTTATCTAGATTTCCAGTTAGTATTCTAAATTCGTGACTTTATTGCAAATGCCTCAGAATTACACTATGATTGCTATCTTTATGAACCAACTCTTGAAGCAACTTGATTTGATTGCAATACACTCTAATATTGATGTCCAGTACTTGCACAAGTCTTTTTTGACTCTATCTTTCATCACCATAGATTATCTTATGTCATTATTTTAGATTGAAATTCATGCTTTACAAAGAATTTTTGGCAAGCCTAATTTAAGCTATTTGACTCATGACTTACTATGTCTATAATCTTCCATCTTCAAATAGATGGACAAACAAAGCATATAAATTGGACTATAAAAAATATACCATGGGTATTTGTAACAGCTCACTATAACAATTAGAATGAATTATTGACATTCTTAGAGTTTATCTACAATGATAATGTTCAAGCAAGTATCAGTCATTTACCATTTTTCAAAAATACTACTCAACATCTAATTACACTAATAACCATCCATTGTTCCATCAATATCAACAATCCGATAATAGAAGACTTTATACAATAGCTTACAATGGCCTTGCAGAAGTATATAATAGATATTAGTTCGTTTCTATAAGATATTGGTAAAATAGACTAATAGTCCATAGAATAGTCAGTTCAAGAGGATGGATGATTGATTTAGTTATTAAAAGCGGTTAATTATAAGATTATATTAGAATTTAAAAATCAAAAGGAATTATATAAGAGTTGTAGAAGTTTGTTGGGGTGCCAGATTATGATAGTCATGAGCCGGGGTAAGCTTAGTGCTACCTCTTTGTTTCTTTGTTTTCTTTGTTATTGAAGAGTAATGGATAGTTTTTGAATACTGAGAAGTGAGTCTATGGAATAAATTTGAGATTGATTTATGAGTTATTGATTATGTAATTAGAATATTGAGTGATTGAATTATATAAGAAGTTATTGGAAAATTGATTATGGATGGAAGATTATGATTGTTGTTTATTGAGAGTTGTGTGTGTGTTTCGACAGAGGAAGTCCGTGATACAAAAATTCTGTGAATCTAGATTGGTTGGAGTGAAGTCTATTATTCCTGGTATTGGATGGAATTT